>NC_067410.1:10804253-11107284 GCF_009764475.1 Pristis pectinata | reverse complement strand
ACCCCTCCCTCTCAAATTCTATCACCCGTCAGGTATCCTTGGGTCAAGCCCATCTGTAGATCAAGCTGTTACCACACTCTCTGAATCCTAGCGATCACCTCCAGTCTTGGAAGGTATTTTCTGTGGTATCGCTGTGCTACTGTATCAAATGCATGTGTGTCCTATCAAAGCAAGATTATTATTTCTGCCAATGTTTTTATATTCTTTCTGCCTCACCTTCTCCACTTCTTTTTGCTGGAGACCTTTGCTATTGTGCTGTAGTTTTTCTATGTTTTTTTATGTTCTAATAACACTTTGTAACTCACCTTCCTCTTATGTGAGCTTGCGTGTTGCTTTTGCCTTTTCTTTCAGTCCCTCCTTTTCACAGAAGATGCTGACTCTTCACATGAATGGGTTGGGCCAAAGTTTCCAACGTTTTGGATCCTGATGCAGGGTTTCAACCCAGAACGTCGACAAATGCGTTGCCTGATAGGGTGGTGGAGGCAAATTCATTGGGGGCTTTTAAGAGGGGCTTGGATGGGCACATGAATGAGAGGAAAATAGATATAGGCATGAGCTATGAAGGGATTAGCTACTGCATGTCAGGACAACATTGTGGGCCAAAGGGCCTGTACTGTGCTGTACTGTTCCATGTTCTATGTTCCAATTCCTTTCCCCCACAGATGCCGATTGACCCGCTGAGTTCCTCCAGCAGATTGTTTGTAGTTCTCTGTGAAATCTCCACACCTCCGATGCTGGCTGAGTATGTACCTCCTGTCAGTGGGGACCAAGATTTCTGCCATCTGAATCTTGAGCTCTGGAATTTCCCTGCCTCTCCCTTTCTAAGATGTTCCTTAAAACCTACCACATTGGTCATCAGCCTCAATGTCTCTTGATGTCCAATTTTGTTTGATAACACATAGAAAACACCATGTAGATACAACCCCATCTTGTTTTGAATGAGTCCAACTCACTCAGCATACACTGGGGATCGAAAATTCGATCTTCCTGGCCTATATAGAACAGTTACTCATTACCTCAACCAGATGAGCCATTGGGATAGCCTCGAAGTAAAACTTAATTTAGTGCCAATTTAGTTTCAATTAAAACTCACCAACTTAAATCGGAGTGTGTCCTTTTAACATTAATCTAACTAAGCTCCAGGAGACCAGTGGCTGCAAAGTATTCACCTTATAATCACAGCAGCTTCGATACATCATGAGGCTGTGGCAGGTAAATGGTGATATAAATCACCCTTGAGTGTGCTTCACTTTTTGAATTGATTCTTTCTCATCACTTACATGAGAAATATAACCTCTTGTTCCTCCTGTTGATAAATTACACTTTGATAGCTTGCTCTTACAACTGGTCAACTGAGAGGACAACATGCCTGGGTGTAATATTTCAGATTCTTGCGTTTGTAGTTGACGTGCCTGTTGGAGTATGTTTGCAATGTCCATAAATGTATAAAATCTTTGTGCTTTGTCGTGGAAGTATACTAGGCGATCCAGTAAGAGATGTATTCTTCCAAAGCTGGTAGGTGTAACTGAGATTTTGGTGGATGGACATTAGGTGAGGTCCCAATTATTTCACCAGTTTTCACCACAGATGGGTGAATGAATTAGCTGGAGGTTGCATCATGGTTCCTAAGCTCTATTTATTTTGGCAATCCTTCTTTCTGGCCTGCATTTTGCACGCAGTTGATTTAGCCCTCAAGACAAAAAGGGCCACACGGCGGCACAGCTGGTGGTACTGCTGCCTCACAGCTCCAGTGACCTGGGTTCAATCCTGACTTCCAGTGCTATCTGTGTGGAATTTGCATGTTCACTCTGTGGCCATTTGGGTTTCCTCTGGATGCTCCAGTTTTCTCTCACATCCCAAAGGCCGGAGTGTTGGTAGATTAATTGATTGTTGTAAATTACCTCTAGCATGTAGGTGGATGGTAGAATCTGGGGGGAGTTGGAATAGTGTAGGGTTATCTGCCTAGATGTTGATAGATTGTAGAGAGCCAGGAGCCAGATGTTGCTGCCTTCTGACTTCCCTGTACACCTCTCAATATACCTGCACTAAGTACTAACGAGCATGATTTCAGGTACTTTTTTGGGAGTGAAAGCTGGGCAGATTTGGGCTCCAAGCCTAATTTTGCTTCCCTGCCGTCATTCCATCTGAGATCCAACTTATGGCGTTCTTTGAATTATGGATGTACTCGTCCAGTCACAGGAGTAGAACATGGATCCAAAACATCAAAGATTGTACTAGCTCACCCTGCTATAAGCTGGGCTGCAAGAAAGCAGATATTACTATCTTTATAAAATTATTCATTAAGGCACCACCTCATCTAGAACCATCTGATATTTACCTAGTATGAGAGGGTTGTCTTATCACAAGCAGCTAAAGAAATTCAATCTATATTCTTTGAAGGTAAGAAGAATGATGGTGTTGTGGATAGTGTAGAACACTGGCAGAAGATACAGTGGGAAATAGATCCTTTGCAGATATGGGCAGAGAAATGCCAGATGGAGTTTAACCCGGTCAAATATGAAGTGTTGCATCTTGAGTTCAAGAGTCAAGGTTATGCTGCAGCTTTAAAAAACTCTAGCTAGGCCAAATCCTGAGTATTGCATTCAGTTCTGTTCGCTCCATTATAGGAAGGATGTCGAGGCCTTGGAGAGGGTGCACAAAGAGGTTTACCAGGATGCTGCCTGGATTAGAGGGCATGTGCTATAAGGAGAAGTTGGACAAACTTGGGTTGTTTTCTCTGGAATGACAGAGGCTGAGGGGAGATCTGGTAGAGGTTTATAAGATTATGAGAGGCATAGATAGAGTAGACAGCCAGTATCTTTTTTCCCAGGATTGAAATGTCTAATACCAGAGGGCATGCATTTAAGGTGAGAAGGGGTAAGTTCAAAGAAGATGTGTGGGGCAAGATTTTTTTTACACAGGGAGTGGTGGGTGCCTGGAATGTGCTGCCTGGGGTGGTGGTGGAGGCAGATACGACAGGGGCATTCAAGAGACTCTTAGATAGGCACATGAATGTGCAGGAAATGGAAGGCGACAGAAGGGATTAATTTAGTTAGGCATTTGCTTACTAATTTAATTAGTTCAACGCAGCATTGTGGGCTGAAGGGCCTGTTCCTGTGCTGTACTGTTTTATGTTCTAAGAATGAGAGGTAATCTTAATGAAACATATAAAATCCCGAGGGGTCGAGATATTTCAAGTAATGGGAGAATATCAAATGTGGGAACGTGATTACAAGATAGTACCAGAAGATTTCAGTTACCCAGGTGGATGATAGAGGAATGGAGGGCTGTGTGGAAGGGAAGGGTTAGATAGATCTTAGAGCAGGATAAAGTGTCAGCACAACATCATGGGCCGAAGGGCCTGTACTGTGCTGTAGTGTTCTATGTTCTATGTTCTAAATATTAACTGGGATTGTCTCAGTGTAAAAGATTCAAGGTGGCCAAAGAGGGGACATGATTAAGATATGTAAAATTATGAGGGATATAGATAGGATAGACTGCAGGAAACCTTTCCCCATATCAGAGGTAGATCAAGTTAGAGAGCATAGATTTAGGGTAAAAGGTAAGAGAGGGGATCTGAGGGGGATCTTTTTCACCCAGAGAGTAGTGAGTAACTGGGATACACTGCCCGAGAGAATGGTGGAAGCAGAATTGCTGACAGTGTCTGGACAAGCACTTGAATCCCTCAGCGTAGAAGGCTATGGGCCAAGTGGTGGAAGATGGGATTAGTATGGATGGGTGCCCTCTGGTCAGTGTGGACATGGTGTGCTTCCATGCTGTATGGTTATGGCTTTCAAATTAGGGGGCAGTCATTTAAAATTGAAGTGTATAGGAACAATTTTGTGCAGAGGGTGGTGAATCTCTGAAATTCTCTTCCCCGGAGGGTTGTGGAGGCTAGATCATGGCAAGTATTTACAGAGTAAGTCAATAAATTTTTGAAAGATCAAGGAATTGAAGGCTATGGGGAACTGCCACAAAAGAAGAGATGAAGCCTGGGGGAGATAAATCATGATTGCACTGAGTGGAAAGGTAGGCTTGAGGGGCCGAGTGGCCTATTCCGGCTCCTATGTCTTTATGTTTACTATCCAGCTTGGTAACCATGAGGAAATGGGAGTTTGGTGTAGTGGTTAGTGTAATGTTATTACAGCGCCAGCGATCCGGGTTCAATTCTGGCCACTGTCTGCAAGGAGTTTGTACGTTCTGCTTGTGTCTGCGTGGGTTTCCTCCTGGTGCTCCAGTTTCCTCCCACATTCCAAAGACGTATGGGTTAGGAAGTTGTGGGCTGCCCCCAGAACACTCTATGCAAAAGGTGCGTTTCACTGTGTGAATCGATGTACATGTGATTAATAAAGAAATCTTATCTTATCTTATCAACCATCCAGAACCTTGTGCACATCCTCACAGGAAGTTGGCAGTGCAGATGTTAAACTAACACATAGAAATTTGACAAATCAAATTTATACATGATCAACGTGGACTAGTTTTGGTTGCCTGTGGGGATTGGTGAAGAATTCTACAGTGTTTTCTGCATCTCTTTGAGGTGATCAGCTGTTTATCGAGGCATAGAAATTGTGTGGCCACAATGGCCCAGATGCCTTGAGGTGTGGCAGAGGCTTGATGGACTTGTTGCAATTCTTTAGCAGTCACCCTGCACACTACTGTATCTGCCCTAACCCTTGTCAATTATTAGAATCATAGCAACATATATCAATTGAGGAGACAGTGTTAATTGATAACATGTATCATTAATAATAATTAACAATAATAACAAAAGGAATAATGAGTTAAGTAAGGCGTCACAGGAATCCAGCATTAACTAGCTTGGTGGGCACTATGGTCGGCCTGAACAAATTGGTCCAAAGGCCTGTTTCCATGCTGTGTTACTCAATGACTTTATAATTACTTACAGATTATAAACTTACCATTGAGATCAGTATCAGTGATTGATGTAGATTGAAGTTCATTGAAAGTAAAATCTTCAGTCAGCAGACATGCAGTGGAAGCAGGAGTTAGATAAACAGCCCTTGAGCCTGCTCTGCCATGCAAAAGATCATGACTGATCCTCTATTTGAAGTCCACTTTTCTTCACTGTTCCTTCAATGTCTCATCTTGAGTGCATTCATTGACTGAACATCGACAGCCTTCTGGGGTAGAGGCCTCCAAACATTTACATTCCTTTGAGTAAAGAAATGTATCATCAACTCAGCCCCAGTTTCCAGTCTCTGAGACAATGCCCACTACTTCTTGGCTTTACAGGGGAAATCAGCATCCAAACTGCCGATCGTTTCTCTGAATCTTACCTGTTTTGATGAGGTAACTGCTCATTCTTCTAAGCCCCAATGAATTCCAAGTACATGGGAAGAAACGGAATAGTATTGAAAATTATGATTCAAGTTCTCCTCATGGTCTTGGGATCAATCCAGTGAATAAAACATCTACCTCTAAGGCAAATAACAAGAAACAGAAAATGCTGGAAGCATTCGACAAGTCAGGCGGCAGCAGTGGGGAGAGAAGTTGGGTTAAGTACCCTTTCATGGAATTAGGGAAGTCAAGTTTATCCTTGTATACATGCTGGAAAAAGAACTCACTTTGTTTCTACTAGGGAACATATTATCCCTGGATCTGCACTATGTGCAGGGGACTAAAAGCTGATCTTTGGTGTTGAAACATGCCCTTTTGAGATCCCTGATTTTCAAATCAACCTCAGCTCTGTAAGCCAATCAAAGTTACAGATGCACAAGAAGTGTTCATGTCTTTTGGTGCAATCATCTCTGCCAGCTCTCTCTATCATCAGACCAATAATAAGTCAGATATGTTCTCCCAGATGAGCCATTAGGCAGGCACGATGGTGTAGTGGTTAGCGTAATGCTATTACAGCGCCAGCGACGTGGGTTCAATTCCGGCCACTGTCTGTCAGGAGTTTGTATGTTCTCCCCGTGTCTGCGTGGGTTTCCTCTGGGTGCTTCAGTTTCCTCCCACGTTCCAAAGACGATACGGGTTAGGAAGTTGTGGGCGTGCTATATTGGCGCCGGAAGCGTGGCAACACTTGCAGGCTGCCCCCAGAACACTCTACGCAAAAGATGTATTTCACTGTATGTTTCGATGTACATGTGATTAATAAAGATATCTTATCTTATTTTATCTTGACAAGTTGTCTTCTATTCTTGGCACGGATTGTTTAGTGTCATATTTGCATTATACTGAATTTTGGTGCTTTTCTTTCTAAGTTTTTTTGTATGACTATAGCCAATTTTGAAGACTCATTTCAGACCTTTCTGAGAACTCCCCAAGAGCATTCAGTTTTGGGCTGCAGGAAGATTGCATTTCCTCAGGTGATTGAATGTCGTGGTGCATTGGAACATTGTTTTTCTCAGCTTTGATCTGAATTTAAATCCAATCCAGGCACTGAATGCAAATCTATCCCCTGTCAACAAGAATTTAGCATCTCTTAAAGGCGTCCTTTAAGTTTAATTAAAGTTTGAATTGACAGGGTGTCTTTCTTGATAAGGTAAGGTGTCATAGTGCATTAGTACTGGCTTCCTCCACCTCTGAGCCCTATCCATGAATCCAGCAAGGATAGAGAAGAATAATACTCTTTGAGAACTAGATGGCACATTGAGCTAGAATATATTATCATTTTGGGGGAATGAAACTTTTCTCCCTTAAGGCCAACAGTTTTGAGCCAACATGAAGCATCCTAATCAGGGTCCTACCAGGCACAAGTAGTAGTGGGAAGCTACATTTGATGCCTGGATGGTTTATATGGACAGGATGACAAATGAGTAATATAGAATCTTCATCTGGAGCTTCAAAGAAGGTTACATTTCTGGGGTTAAAACAGAAAATGCTGTAAACACTCAGCAGGTCAGGCAGCACCTGTGGAAAGAACAACTGTCTATATTTTGGGTCTGTGACCCTTCTCCAGAAAGAGAGATATGCTAGTTGTTAGAGGAGAGAGGGTAAGATGTGTAGAACACAGGGAGTGCCTGTGATAGGGCAAGTTGAAATGATTTAATGGCAGTTGTTACCAGCACATTAAGCTCCTTGGTCTGTGAAATGTCAAATACTAGAGGACATGCTATTAAGGTGAGAGGGGGAAAGTTTAAGGGAAATGTGCAGAGTAGGTTTTTTATCCAGAGAGTGGTAGGTGCCTGGAACAGGCTGCCAGGTTAGTGGTGAAAGCAGATATGATGGTGGCATTTAAGAGCCTTTTAGATTGACACATGGCAATAAACTCAAACTCTGACTTTCTTTGAATCTGCAGGGAATGGAGGGATATGGATCACGTGCAGACAGAAGAGATTTAGTTTAATATGGCATTGTGTTCAACACAGACATTGTGAGCTGAAGGGCCTGTTCCTGTGCTGTACTGTTTTATGTTCTACGTAATGTGTTGTTAATAGTTGTTGGACCTGTCCAGCAGGACATTTCTGGGGTCCTCACCCAAAGAACATTTGGAATATTCAGAGCTCTAGGTCCACTTGTAAATTGGATTGTGTTCTTCTCCCACCTTTGGCCAATCTCTGGCTGCTCTCCCTCCCCTCCACCTACAGGTAGCACAGAGGATGGTGGCAGGACTTTCAGTGTGGTGTGCCACCTAGTGGCTGGATGCAGGTTTCCCTTCATGGTGAGCTCTTGCTTTCGAGACTGGAGAATTTAGTCCCAGGTGTCCATTATTGGGGCATCTTGTATCTTGGTTTGCTTTGAATCTTCTGGGTGATGCACATGCACAAGTGTCCTAATTGTGTATTTCAATGTACCTGTGACTAATAAAGATATCTTATCATACTTTCCACCATGTCGGAAAGGACAGCAATACCTGCACACTTATGCAAACCAGAAGCTCGTAAAACTGGCAGATTGTAACGTCATTCAACATGCAACACTGGTTTGATGCGAGTGCTGCCAGAATGAACTCAGCAATTTTGCTAACATCATGTGTTCAACTTGAATGGAAAGTCTGGTGTTCGGCAGCAGAAAAGAAAAATCTTATGTACAATCCATAAGGATGATCTTGCAGGTTGCATCTTGTATGAGTGCTGGTTGTTGAAAAGTGTTGGTTTGTGACTGAGGCTCTCATTGTAGTTTCTTGTATCTACAAAGGGTCTTGTGGCAGAAGTAATCATTGTGTTCTGTCCTCAAGACTTCAGCCAAGTCTCATTCTCCAACTTTGGAGGCTTTGGTAAACATTCCCCTCAGCTTCTAGAATGAAGGGAGAATGTAGCAAAGGCTTGTCGATCAGTGTAACATGTTAGAAGAGGGAAGAAAAGGAAGCAGGCATGGAGTGTCAGCAGGTGTCTTTATCCAATAGGAACATCTAAGGAGCCAGGACACCCTAGCTTGGTGATCAACCACTTGCAAATCCTATCTCTAAACCACGGTCCAAACTGACTGAATCTGTTCAGGTGGTTGTGAATGTCAGGTCGATATACAAGCATCTTCATAGACATAGAACAAAATCACAGAAACTTACAGCACAGAAGGAGGCCATTCAGCCCATCGTATCCATGCCAGACAACAATGGTCTAATGTTAACCTCACTTCCCAGTGCTTGGTCCAGAGCCCAGTAGATTATGGCTCTTTGAGTACCTATCTAGATTCTTTGTAAATGTTTTGAGGGTTTCCAGTTCAACCAGCTTTTCAGGATGTGCATTCTAGATCTCCGCTGTTTCTTGAATGAAATATCTTTTTTTCAAGTCCCCTTTAATCTTTCTACCAATTGACTTAAGTCTGTGCCCCTCAGTTACTGACTTCTGTGCTAAGGGATATAGGTTCTTACTTTCTACCATGTCGAGGACTCTCAAAATGTTACATACCTTGATCAAATCTCTCGTCAGTCTCTTTTGTTTCATAGAAGACAGCCCTAGTCTAGACAGTCTCCAATCACATCTATAGTATCCAGCCCTGGCAATATCTTTGCAAATTCTCTCTGAATCCTTGCTACAGCTCTTTCATCCTCTCTGTAGCCTGGTGCCCATTTGTCTACACAGTCGTCTGGCTGTGGCCTAATTACAGTCCCTGCATGACCTCTCTGCCCTTGTGTTCTATGCCCTGGTCAATAAAGACAAGTGTCCTGTATGCCCTCATCCAGCACATCCTCTCATCCTTCTACTTTCATGTTGCATTTTTCCAAAGAGGCTCTGAGCGCATCCTTGAATCCATTCACTTTACAAATGACTACCTTACTCAGCCACAGAAAAACAAACTCGTGTACCTGCTTCTTTTGAGATACAGAAACCTGATGTCCCACATCACCAGGTTCAAGAACACCTACTCCCCTTCAAACAACTGTCCTTGAACCAAGCTGCACAACCCTAATCACTAACTCAGTATAGCAACACCATGACCATTTTGACCCTTTTTGTACTACAATGAACTTTGTTTTTTTGTTCTAATTGTTCTATTTATGTTTTTGTTGTTGTATCTCCAATGCTATGTGCCTGTAATGTTGTTACAAGTAAGTTTTTCATTGCACCTGTGCATACATGTACTTGTGCATCTGGCAATAAACTTGACTTGACTTGACTTGACAATTAAGGCACAGTAGTCATGTTGACATTCTCTTAAGTGATGTGTTAACAGTTTACCTAAAAGCTAGGCCAGTTCCCTATCTAAACAGGAACTGGTTAAACTGGAAAGAGTGCGGGAAAGATCTACGAGGATATTGCCAGGACTAGAAGGCCTGAGTTACAGGGAGAGGTTGGCCAGGCTAGGTCTTTATTCCTTGGAGTATAGGAGAATGAAGGGTGATCTCATAACATTTATAAAATCATGAGGGGCATAGACAAGGTGGATGATAGCAGTCTTTTCTCTAGGGTAGGGGAGTCCAAAACTAGGGGACATAGATTTAAAGTGAGAGGGGAAAGCTTTAAAAGATAAGATAAGATTTCTTTATTAGTCACATGTACATCGAAGCACACAGTGAAATGGATCTTTTGCGTAGAGTGTTCTGGGGGCAGCCTGCAAGTGTCGCCACGCTTCCAGCGCCAACGTAGCATGCCCACAACTCCTAACCCATACGTCTTTGGAATGTAGGAGGAAACCCGGAGCACCCGGAGGAAACCCATGCAGTCACAGGGAGAACGTACAAACTCCTTACAGACAGCAGCCGGAATTGAACCCGAGTTGCTGGCGCTGTAATAGCATTACGCTAACCGCTACACTACCGTGCCTAAAAGGGACCTGAGGGGCAACTTTTTCACGCCAAGGATGGTGAGTATATGGAACGAGCTGCCAGAGGAAGTGGTTGAGGCAGGTACAATAATATCATTTAAGAAGCACTTGGATAGGTACATGGAAGGGTGGGCTTAGAGGGATATGGGTTGAACAAAGGAAATTGGGACTAGATGTGTGGGCACCATGATCAGCGTGGACTGGTTGGGCTGAAAGGCCTGTATCCATGCTGTATGATTCTATGACTCTAAATGCACAAAGCCCCTAACATCAGGAGCATAATAGATGTCGACAATTTGGAATATTTAAGGGTCAAAAGACCATCGCCTGTTACATGGGCACCAGTCAGCTCTCATCAAGCAATGCTGTTTGTGCTCCAATGTAGTATTGATTGCATCAACAAAATGAGCCAGGGTTACTCTCTGGCAAAAGCTGTGAGAGAAACCAGGTGATAAAGCCACTGAACAAAGGTGATGAGTCACTAATCTCTTGAGGAGTTATCTGCCCTGATTGCAAAATGCAGATCCTGAACTAATTGAGAGTGGGATTCGTTGGATGCAGTTGTTCTGCTTGACCTGCCTCTTTGCCATGATATGAAGTACAACCCCCGACTTACATTTTAGTGGTGGTCTCTTGCTAGGCTGTATTTATCTTGGGAAAGCCTACAAAGACCAGACCTTGCATCTACCTTACTCCAGACAGCCACTTTGGCTAAAGCCACGAATGGAAACATGGAGGTTCTTCAGCCATGAAGGTAGGGACCAAAGATTCAGTAACAAAGTGCATTAAAAACAATAATCACATGGCCCAATGCGTTAGAGGCACTTCAACCACAGCTCAAAGCAATTAGCGCATTTTGCTCTCCTTTTTGCCTCAAAATTCAGTGCATTGAGGACAACTTTCTCCCTCAGATTGTCTTAGTTCACAGTCAAGTGCTTTGGGTATTCATTCTGCTGCATGATTACCTTCAGCTGCCACAGTTTAATAATAATTCAATAGGCATGTTCACCCAGAGTTCAGTAATCCCAGACAAATCACCTCGTCTCATTGCTTGTCTCTATAGTGGGACATTTGTTAGTCTCCAGTTCTTGGGCGTATCTCTGTATTTATGAGACTGCTTAAAATATCAATCAATGTTTCATCTTTTCCTTGCCTTTTCCCTGAGGATGTTGCAGTGTATCCCATCTGGTCCAGGTGTCCCATAGGGCTGCTAATGCTTTGAGCTCCTTGGAAACACAAGGTTCAGTATGCTCTACATCTGTCTCAGATCCTAGTGAATTTGTCTGTAGTGTTCATTTGTGAAGAGCTCACTTGCTATTTGCTGTTTACCAATGTCACCCCTAATCTATTTTTGCTCACCTTCTCCTTTCAAGGGCTATTTGACTGCAACTTGCATAGCAGCAGACCGCCATGTTATTTAGATTTCTTCTTGCTTAAGAACTGCTCTATTTAAAAGGATCATCAATGATTTGTCCTTCCTATTGGTTCTATGAGGGACGTACAAATGTGTTGTGTATGTAAGGTGTGAAACTCACGGTGAAATTTGGAAATGTTATATGTGTGATCGACTGGTGAGGCAAAATGATGATGGGTAGCAATTATTACTGCTTTTTCGGTTGAGGGAATACAGTGTGAGGATAATGGTACAGTTTTTGAGATGGGATAGGTTGATACCTTGCTGGAGGAACTCAGCGGGTCAGGCAGCATCCATAGAGGGAAATGGACAGTCGACGTTTCGGGTCAAGACTCTTCATCTCAACTGAAAGATAGAGGGGAGGTAGCCAGTATAAAAAGGTGAGGGGAAGGGTTGGGGGAAGACCCGGCAAGCGATAGATGGATCCTGGTGAGGTGGAGTGATAGGCAGATGGAGAAAGGGAGAGTGGAAATAGTGACAGGAGCTGGGGCCAAAGAACAGGAGGGCAGCAGAAACCACAGAGAACGAGCAGTGAGAGAGGGTCTGGTAGGAATCCCGTCGAAAAGAGGAGGCAAATTTCTTCAAAGTGTGCATCCTCCACAATGGAGTCGTAAAATGGAGACGCAAGAAACTGCAGGTGCAGATTGCAGCATCTGCAGTCTCTAATGTTCCTCTGTCGATATCTTCACTGACCTTCACCATGTGTTTAAAGTCGCTAAATTTTTTTGTATGCCCTTGATCAGTGAGCTCCTCTCACTGCCACTCCATCATGACCTTGATGGCTCCATGCAGAGAGGACGTCTGTCCTCCTCACCACCTCAATAATCATGACTTCCACAGTAAGGTTGGAATACTGCTCAAGACTCATCACGCTACGAGTGGTGGACAGTGGCAATCAGCAACTCCCCTTCCAGAGGAGCAGGTATAGCTTTATAGCATAGCATCTGGTTTCCTCACAGTGGTAGTGATTCAAAAAATATATTCTTATTTGCTAGCTGGCATAGTTAGCATTGGCACCATGCTACAATCACAGTAATGAGGTTAGAGAACGAATTTTTACATGTAAGCCAGACTTATGCCAAACTGGCAAAGGATTTTTGTACACGATCATTACAGCTCAAGTTTTTACCATTTTCTAACTTCTCCATTCACTGGGCTCCATCAGTGAGAGCTTGCTGTATACAAACTGGTTCCTGCATTTCCTATGTTACAGCAGCACCTATTCTGGAAAAGTCGTCCTCTTCTCCTTCTTGGGCAGTTCCTTGGGATCCTGGATGGCCTACTTTCACTTCAGTTTTGTGGGTCCTTAGGTGGCTAATGAAGGAAATGTGGGAACTGCAGACTGTTCCACAGATGGGGCAGAATGTGGCAGGTGGGGAGTTTGTGAGTGGGGTGGTCCACTCCTCCTGTTACTTGCACAGGGCCTCTGTGTGCTCACAGTGCATGACCTCAAGATTGTTAATACTATCCTGATTGTTCCTGCTCTTCTTTGAGCAGAGATTCCCAGGAGGAATGTTGCATTTCTTCAAGAAGACTTTGGACACATTTTTGAATCTTTTGTCCTGCTGGTCTCTTTTCATGAGAGAGTATCTGCTTTGAAACTTTGAAAGTACTTCATTGACTGTAAATCACTTGAGGTCATGAAAGGTGTTACGTGAATGCTAATTCTTCCTAATTGAGATTCCATTATCTGCTCATGTGGACATTTCTTTGAGCATCATCCCTGGAGAAGGAGCAGGCATTCAGCTGGCATCCAAATCTACAATCTTCTCACGGCAACAGCACTAGGAAAGATCACATCATCATTCCTGTCTGCACATAGATGCTAAAGAACAACTAACTGTGGTACACATCAGACAGAACACCATTACGCGAAGTGCTTTAAAATGACTTCATGACTTCTTGATATTTGGATGAAACAAGATTGCATATCTTCTTAATGGAGAAAGTAATAAAAAGATTCCTTTCCATTTTCATTGTTCATTAAGATGGTGCTCTCCACTAAGATAAGATAAGTTCTTTATTAGTCACATGTACATCGAAACACACAGTGAAATGCATCTTTTGCGTAGAGTGTTCTGGGGGCAGCCCACAAGTGTCACCACGCTTCCGGCACCAACATAGCATGCCCACAACTTCCTAATCCATACGTCTTTGGAATATGGGAGGAAACCAGAGCACACGGAGGAAACCCACACAGACCCGGGTTTAATCATAGAATCATAGAATCGTAGAACAGTACAGCACAATACAGGCCCTTCGGCCCACAATGTTGTGCCGACCTTTAAACCTTGCCTAAGACTATCTAACCCCTTCCTCCCACATATCCCTCTATTTTAAATTCCTCCATATGCTTATCTAGTAATCTAGTTTCACGCAGAGAATGGATAAACTCCTTACAGACAGCAGCAGGAATTGAACCCAGGTCGCTGGCGCTGTAATAACGTTACACTAACTGCTACATTATTGTGCTTGCAATGGCGGATCCTCTGATAGCATTGATGTACAGAGGGATCTTGGGGTCCAAGTCCGTAGCTCCCTGAAAGTGGCAATACAAGAAGGTAGAGTGGTAAAGAAGGCATATGGCATGCTTGCCTTCATCACTAGGGGCAGAGAGTATAAGAGTCAGGAAATCGTGATGTAGTTACATAAAACTTTGATGAAGCTGCACTTGCAATATTGCGTGCAGTTCTGTTTGCCAAATTACAGGAAGGATGTGAAGGTTTTTGAGAGGATTCAGGAGAGGTTTACCAGGATGTAGCCTGGATGAGAGGATATGAACTATAAGGAGAGGTTGAACAAACTTCAAATGTTTTCTCTGGAGTATTGGAGGCTTAGGGGAGATCTTACAGAAGTTTATAAAATTATGAGCGGCATGGATAGGGTTGACAGTCAGCATCTTTATCTCAGGGTAGAAATGTTGAATTCTAGAAGGTATAGCTTTAAGGTGAGAGGGGAAAAATTTAAAGGGGATGTGCAGGGCAAGTTTTGTACACAGCGAGTGGTGGGTGTCTGGAACGGGTTGCCAGAGGTGGTGGAGGAAGCAGATATGATAGTGGCGTTCAAGAGGCTTTTAGATAGACACGTGTATATGTAGGAAATGGAGGGATATGGATCACGTGCAGGCAGAAGGGATTAGTTTAATTTGGCATCATTCTTGGCACAGACATCGTGGGCCAAGCGGCCTGTTCCTGTGCTGTACTGTTCTATGTCCTATTCTATGTATTACATTTAGCTAGTTCCATTTTCCAATGAACCGTTCCTGCAGTTTGTGTCCCTGCTCCCAATTTTATTCTCAGTCCAGTGGCCCATCAAACAACTGAGCATTGCTGCAGTTACCAATCACTCCTTGAGGTAAGGTATCCCATGGTTACACATTCTTTATTTATTCATGGATACTTCTGTTGTTCACGGTACTCTTTGACTTTCATAGGGCACGGCAGTAATTTTCTCTTGTTAAATGGTTTGATAGTTTATAATGCAGAAGAGTGAGGCTATCAAAATTCTTTGAAATGGACAATCCAAGATGAGACGAGATAAGAAGACGTGAAGTGTAATTTCCATAAGGACAAATGTGATTTTTAAAAAATCATTAATTTTATACCAGTCAATGTAAACACCTTGCCGATATTTCAAGGACTAGGTACAACAACCTACCACCTGAGCCTCTAGAATTTTTATTTTGCAGCTTTGTGGATTTACCAGGCAAATCTACAAAAGAAGAGATTGGAATGCATATCCACAAATCCTTTAGGCAAGACAGATAGATAAGGCAGTTAAGGAAACAGATTGAACACTTGCTTTTATTAGCTGATGTGTGTGGAATGGGCTGCCGGAAATGGTGGTGGAGGCTGATACGAAAGGGTCTTTCAAGGGACTGTTAGATCGGTATATGGAGCTGAGTAAAATAGAGGGCTATGGGTAAGCCTAGTAATTTCTAGGGTAGGGACATGTTCGGCACAGCTTTGTGGGCCGAAGGGCCTGAATTGTGCTGTAATTGTTCTATGTTCTAGATAGGTTACAAAAGCATGCTAGAGCTGGCTTAGACCATGGCTAGAGTTCTGTGTCACCACACTATGAGCAGCAGTGGATTCTTGCTCCACCCCGTTCCCCCCCACCTTTTTGTACTGGCTATCTCCCCTTTTTCTTTCCAGTCCTGATGAAGGGACTCGACCCAAAACGTCGACTGCCCATTCCCCTCGTGGATGCTGCCTGACCCGCTAAGATCCTCCAGCACTTTGTGTGTGGCACAAGAAGGATGAGGTAGCATCAGAGAAGGGTAGAAGGAGATGTTGCTCATAAATATAATTATGAGGAGAGTTTGTTCAGACAGAAGTTGTTTTCTTTGGAACACTGAAAGTATATTTAGCGTAGATTTAATTTAATTTAGTGTATTAAATTATGGGAAGCCTAGAGACAGTTAACAGAAAGGTCCAATTTCCCTGGTTAAAGGGATCAGTGATCAAGGGGAGGACTGGTGGATGCTCTGGGTTTAAGTTAGTTGGGTGAAAGATCAGACAGGAGTTACACTTAACGAGTGATGAGGGTCTGGAACTCACTGCCTGAAAGGCTGGTGGAGGTAGAAGGACTCAACACATTTCAAAAGTGCCTGGGTGAGCACATGTAGGGCCAAGGATGTGTGATCTATCTTGCTGGTGTGGACACAATGTACTGAACAGCCTCTTTCTATGCTGTATGCCTCTCTGATTACACAATAACCATGGTCCCATCTCTAAAATTGGCAAACTGCAATGATATAGGACTATGAGATGGTCCCTGAAAAAAACTGTATACAGGTGTGGTCTCCCTACTTAAGGAATGGTAAAGAAAGTGCAGTGAAGGTCCATCAGATTGATCCCCGAAAAGTGGTGATTGTTCTATGCAGAGAAATGACATAGACAGTGCCCACATGTTTTAAAAGAATGAGAGATGCTAAAAACACAGATGGAGGGATTTTTTTTTCTCTTGGTTGGGGTATTTAAAACCAGAAGTCACAGTCTCAAAATAGGGGACTGGCCAGGGATGATGAAGAATTTTTTCATCCACAGACTAGCAAATCTTAAGGAGTCTTTAGCACAAGATTGCTGCAGAAGCTCAGTCAAGATAAAGATTGATAGATTTTAGGATGTTAAGGGAAGCAAAGGATATGAGAGAAAAGGGATGCTGAGCTAAAAGGTCAGCCATGGTCGTATTAAATGGTGGAGAAGTCATGGGGGGCTGAATGGCCTACTCCTGCTTCCCTTATGTTCTTATAGCCTTTTAGTGTTTCACAGGGTTTGGGGCAAGGAACAAAGGCCTACTGCAAAGGCCTACTGCATTACTAGCAAGCCAATCTGAACCTATTGGTATTGGTATTGGTTTATTATTATCACTTGTACTGGAGTACAGTGAAAAACTTCTCTTGCATACCGATCATACGGGTCAATTCATTACACAGTGCAGTTACATTGAGTTAGTACAGAGTCTATTGATGTAGTACAGGTAAAAACAATAACAGTACAGAGTAAAGTGTCTCAGCTACAGAGAAAGTGCAGTGCAATAAGGTGCAAGGTCACAACAAGGTAGATCGTGAGGTAGGAATTCGTCTGGCATCCAAATCTACAATCTTCTCATGGCAACAGCACTCAGAAAGATCACATCATCATAAGAAAAGAGATTAACTACTAGTTCATCACATTCATATTGTCGGAGCTTGCTTTGCAAAGTTTTTGCACGACTTCCAACATTACCACAGTGACTCCACTTCAGAAAGTATTGAGTGAGCTGTAAAGCATTTCGAGATGTTCAAAGCGGGAGAAAGGTGAATGGAAACAGAGTTCTCTTCTCCTTTCGGAGCAGCCACCCAGAGAATCAGAGAGGGAGAAATGCAAATTAAAAGAGAGCTAAAGTGTTAAGAAACAGCCAATGAGAATAGGAGATATAAAATTTTAACCATCAGGAGAAATTGTAAATAAAGGAAAAGGTTTGAACAAAAATAATGAGATTATTATCTAGAAAACAAAACTGCCAATTGTTTTTTAATAAATGAAAAATGTAAATGTAAAATGTATTGAATTTACATCCTTATTATGCAATGCCTAATGGCTCATTAGTCAATCAAGTTCTCTTCTGCTTTATACAGCAGACTGTGATCTGTATTATTTCTGCAATGAACCTTTATTACTTGGCCTGACTCACAGCTTGTAGCAGAATAATGAGCACAATGTAATGATGGTACAGGTGGGAGAGGCAAGAAACTTGCTATTTTATTTTCATTGGATGTGTGTATTACATTGTATGCCAACCTAATAATCAGTGACCTAAACTCTCAACTGCCTCTCAATTCTGGCCATCTGGGTTAAATCCTCTGTGCAGGGTTTGCATGTTCTCACTGTGACCATGTAGATTCCCTCAGGCTGCTCCAGGTTCCTCCTACAGCCCAAAGACATGCTTGTCGGTAATTTTACTACTTACTCTTCTCCGTGGATTGTCATCTTGTCGTGGTGAAGAAGCTTGTGTGGTCCTGAGATCCAGAGAACGATGCCATCTGGAGCTATGCTCCTGGTGGGGTCACCTATGGCGGTAAGGTCGATGGTGAGGTCCCTGACAAAGAACAATCCAACCAAGACCTCAACGGTGGAACATGCAGATGAAGTTACTTTGAACTCAATGGCTGTGAAGGCGGATGAAGGCTGCAATAAATCCATCAGCTCCAGTCATTGTGGTTTCCATGCCATTGGAATCGGTTGTTTGATTTGTGAAGTATCGTGTGCTTTTTTGTAGTGCAACATCAAGTACACGTTAAACAAGTACATGCACAGGCTTCTTCGCTCTGTGGGCTACTTCTCAAGTCTTTCGGCGATTGGGGGAGGGCGACGAGAGCAGTCAATGTGATGTCTGGAAGCTCCTAGTCAAGAACCCGCACGAAAGCGGTGAGTACTTTATTCAGTCGCTCCACTTTTGGACAGAAGCAGGAAAGTTGTTCGGTGGCAGTATTCACGTCGGAGCAGCCCTATTTAGGATCCACTCTGCTCAACAATTGGGAAACCAATGCCAAGGACAGGAAACTCTGGCAAACCATCATCCGAGAAGGAACAGCAACTTTCGAAGCTGACAGATGTGCAGAGTTAGAGGAACAGAGAAGAAAATGGAAAGAGAGGCAGCAACAACCGAAGCCCGATCTGCCATCTGGAACTACCTGTCCTGAGTGCGGAAGAACTTTCAGAGCCAAGATTGGACTCATAGGCCACTTGAGAGCCCATAAGTAGATCGACGGAACAAAGACCATCATCCTCGACCTCGAGGGATAGCCATGACGATGACGACTACTACTTACTGTAAACTACCCGAAGTGTAGGTGAATGGTTAGAGAATTATGGTGGAATTGATGGGTACAGGTCGGGGAGAAATAGGTGGGAAATGGAACTTCTCTGAGAACTGGCCTGGACTTGATGGGCCAAATGGCCTCTGTCTGTGTCATAAGGAAAATATGAAATACATGCTCGGACAATCTGGCCTGGTGAAAATTTGGTCTCTTGAATCTTGGAGTGGCCTGTGCCCAGAGCCAGATTACCTGAAGTTCTGACTTTGAGTCAAAAGCAAGACTGTTTGTCACTGAATATTCCTCCTAAGAATGAATTGTCAAAGCTTTATTCCAAGTGTGCTTCACACTAGTGTTCAACTGTTCATCTTCTTATTGTAAACTGTTGAATGTTTATCTTCATCTGACAACACTTATGATTAACAAGCATCTGTGGTTTTGTTTGCTGGGGAACAAATGACCGAATCCTGTAGGAAGTTGTACATGATGGGCAACAAGTTTGAAGTCACATTTTAAGCTTGTGCAGCAGTCTCCTGACCTGACCTGCTGAGAGTTTCCAGAATTTTCTGCTTTCGCTTTACTACAGGAGAGCCTAGTGGCGTGGTGTCATGACAACAACCCTTCCCTCAATGTCAGCAAAACAAAAGAGCTGGCCGTTGACTTCAGGAAGGGGAGGTGGGGCAGTGCACATGCTCCTGTTTACATCAATGGTGCCGAGGTCGAGAAGGTTGAGAGCTTCAAGTTCCCAGGGGTGAATATCACCAATAGCCTGTCCTGGTCCAACCAGGTGGATGCCATGGCTTAGAAAGTGCACCAGTGTCTCTACTTCCTCAGGAGTCTAAAGAAATTCGTCATGTCCCCATTGACCCTCACCACTTTTTATTAATGCACCATAGAAGGTATCCTATCCAGATGTATCAAGGCTTGGTATGGCAACTACTCTGCTGGTGACTGCAGGAAACTGCAGAGAGTTGTGGACACAGCCCAGTACATCACACAAACAAGCCTCCTCTCCATTGACTCGGTCACACTTCTCACTGCCTTGGTAACGCAGTCAACATAATCAAAGACCCCACCCACCCTGGACATTCTCCCTTCTCCCCCATCCCATTGGGCAGAAGATACAAAAGCCTGAAAGCGTGTACCACCAGGCTCGAGGAAAGTTTCTATCCTGCTGTTATAAGGTTATTTAATGGTCCCCTAGTACAATAAGATGGACTCTTGAGCTCACAATATACCTTGTCATGGCCTTGCACCTTATTGTCTACCTGCACTGCACTTTCTCTGTAACTGTTACACTCTAATCTGCATTCTGTTATTGCTTTTCCCTTGTACTACCTTGATGTACTAATGTGATGAAATGATCTGCATGAATGGCATGCAAAACAAAGATTTTCACTGTACCTCAGTACATGTGACAATAATAAACCAATTTACTAATTTACCATGGGTAGAAATATGTTTACTTTAATGCGAGAAGTGTTAAAAACAAGGGTGATGAACTTAGAGCATGGTTCAGTACATGGAATTATGATGTTGTAGCCATGACAGAGATATTATCCCTGATTCCATCTAGTCACAAAATGCCCTGGTAACATCAAAGCTCGACTGCTCCCGATGCTTCGACTACACTTGCTCTTTATCCTGACCCCATCATTATTGTGAAGGAAATGCACTTTTAATCCTTTACTTTACTATTGGACCAGTTTCCTTTGTGTAAAATTAAAACATGCTGAAGTGAAAGGTGTTAATATTGAATTTTCATTAGCATGATGAATGGATTTTGTTTTCATTTGAGTTTTGCCACCAGGGTCAATGCTGCATCACCTGTCTCTTGTGCATTTGTTGGGAAGTGTTCAGATGAGGAAGGGTGTCATAATATCAAACGCTCACCTGAACCACCCAGTACACAAATGGTCAGAAATCGCTCCAGTTAGTTACACCATCCATTTTAAAATATTATTGCATCTCCATTGCCATTGTAGGCCAACATTTATTACTCTCCCCTAATTGTCCTTAAGAAAGTGATGGTGGATGTGTCTTCATAAACCACAGCAGTCCTTGTGGTGAAGCTGCCCCCACAGAGTTATTGGGGAAGGAGTACAAGGAATTTGAATTAGTGATGATGAAAAAATGGCATTATATGATTTGTGAATTGGGGAACTTGGTGATGCTTGCCACTCTGTCCTCCCAGCTTGCAGTGATCATAGCTTTGGAAAGTTTTGTTTAAGAAGCCTTGTTGAGTTGCTGCTGAATATTTTCGGATGGCCCACTGTAGTGGTCATTGCCTGTCACTTTGTGGCATGATATTACTTTCCAATTAGCAGTCTATGCCTGAATGCTTTCAGGTTTAGCTCCAAGCAGTCATGGACCACTTAATTATCAGAGGAGATGCAAATAGAAATGAACATGGTGCAATTATCTGCAAATATTCCAAAGTCTGACATTTTGATGGAGAGCAGGTCATACTGATGATGCAGCTGTCAGCTGTAAAGTCTGATGATGGGCTACTTTGCAATGATAGGTACTTACACCATCTACTGTATGCTGCATGATATACTAATAGAGTTCAGGAAGTTGGTTAATTTAAAGGCAGAATGATCAATTAATTTAAACAAAGAATACACCAGAAGATTCATAGATAATTGCTGTTGGTTTTCCACATTATTGATCAGGCTTATAAACTTATTGGTCAGATAAAGCCAACATCAAATTATTTCTTTTCAAAAAACTTTTGATTGATGTAAATTCTGTCATTTTTTTAAATGTATTAATCAGAATCTATTTTTGTTCACAAGTTAGTGAAATGTGCTTTTTGTTTAAGGATACAGAATGACATAAACATTTTCAAAAGGTGACTAATGATTGTTTGCTGTCAGTGTGTGTAACTATGTGTTCCAATGCTGGCTTTATTTTTTTAATTTGCATAAGACTCGTATATCTTTCAAAGAGAGAAGCTAATTGCCTGTTTTGGGCACGGGGGTGGCAGGGAATACTTAAACACTTAGATTTCACTAATTTGTCAGGTATTGGAAAATGCAGCTGTAAGGGCTACTTCACAGCTTCAACAAGCTTCTTTTCAGAAACCCATCTTTGCCACACGTGTTACATATTGAGATATGACCAGCTGGTTACTAGCTGCCTACTGGGGAATAAGAAAAGCAGGATGTTCTGCTTGCCAGTGGAGAAACAGATGTCAGAGTCTTCAAGGTTGCGTGATTTTGGGTAATCCTCCAAAGGCACTGTTTGGAAGAGGAGGAAAATCAATTACTAGGAAATGAAGTTATTACAAGTGTTCCTACCTATGATTATTCTCACTTGGACTATTTTCAGTTTTCTGTCCGGAGTATCTTTGCATGTCATACACAAAAGGTAAACCTTGAAGATTACTGCAAATTAATTTGCAATAGTGGGACAAGGGAGCCATAACGTCCATATTATTTTAGGACCAGTCAGGGAATTCTTCTTTACAAACAAGTGATTTAATGTCAAGACAGACTAGTGAAGTCAATAAGCCATCTTAGAAATGATTTGTTGCCTCACTGAAGGGTACATGTGGAGGGAAGAATTATAGTGATCTATAATTCCTCGCACCTAATTTTATGAACTGATAATGTGGAATTGGATGGTTGACGAATAATAATGCAAAAAGGGAATGAGTTGTGAAACCACTTTTCTCTTTTACCCTGGTGGATTGCTTTTGTTCTTGACCAGGGTTATAACTGGTAAATCAACCTTCGATGGCAGTTAGGTCATTCTAACTAGACCACTATGTGACGTCCTTTAGATTCCTTCATTCTTTCTTAAGTAGTCGCTGTCACTTTTGGTATAGCATTTAGAAGGTATATTGGCATACTTGCCAACATAGGTTGGGGCATGGAATATAAGAGTTGGGATGTTATTTTTCAACTTTACAAAATACTGGTTCGGTTGCATTTGGAGTATTGTGTGATGTTCTGATTGCCACACTATAGGAAGGATGTAATGGAGGAACTCAGCAGGTCAGGCAGCATCTATGGAGGGAAATAAGCCATAGACGTTTCGAGTCGAGACCCCTCATCAGGACTGATGGAAGATCTCGACCCAAAACGTCAATTGTTTATTTCCCTCCATAGATGCTGCCTGACCTGCTGAGTTCCTCCAGCACTTTTTGTGTGCGCGTTGCTCCAGATTCCAGCATCTGCAGAATCTCTTGTGTCATAGGAAGGATGTGATTGCGCTGGAGAGAGACTGCAGAGGAGATTCACCATGAAGTTGCCTGGATTGGAGGACTTTAGTTATAGGGAGAGATTGGACAGGCTGGTCTAGTTTTCCCTGGGGAGAAGGAGGCTGAGGGGTGACCTGACAGGGGTATAAAAGACTATGAGAGGCACGGATAGGAAAGATAGTCAAAATCATTTTCGCATGGTAGGGATATCAAAAGTAAAGGACAAAGGCTTAAGATGAGACGAAGGAGCTTTAAGGGGGATCTGAGGGCTTTTTTTTTTACACAGAGAATGGTGGCTATCTGAAACTTGCTACCAGAGGAGGAGGTGGTGGAGTCAGATGCAATTACTATGTTTAAGAAGCATTTAGATAGATGCTTACATAGGCAAGACATAGAAGAATATGGTCCTAATGTGGGCAGATGGGATTAGTGTAGATGGACAAAGAAGGTTGGTATGGATATGGTGGGCCGAAGGGCCTCTTTCTGTGCTGTGCCACTCTATGACTCTAATTTTTCTCCTTACTAAAGCACCCCCCTTTGTGCATCAGGTACTGTATATGAGAACTTGGTTGTGAACATGTCCCTCTGTGGGCAATGCTTCAGCATGGATATGATTTGTAATACTACTCTGACTTATGATTTATAGAGGTGGTGTGGTTAAATTGCAGGACTACTCATCCACGGCCTGAGAGACAATATAAAGATCCAAGTTCAAATCCCATGATGGCAGTAGTGGAATTTAAATTTGGTTAATAATTTGAAAATTAAAAAAAAAACAGCTAGCCTCAGAAATGATGAAAATGAAACTAACTGTTTGTCATTTCAATTCCATCAGGTTCACCAATGTCCTTCATGGGAGGATATCTTGCAACCTTATCTGCTCTGGCCCGTATGTGACTCCAAACCCTGCAATGTGATTGGCTCTCGAATAACCTCTGATGTGTCATGGTAAGAAACTCCATTCATGGGCAATTTAGGATAAGTAATAAATGTTAGCCTTACCAGTGAATGTCCACAACCCATGGAAAAGTGAATGCATGAAAAAAAACAGTAGTTAATCAGAGTGGATGTTTTTTCCCTGAACTAGTTAGGAGATATTTTATATTATTATCAAGGTTGGGGTCCCCATTTCATTTCAATGGGCCTGGGAACTGCTTGCCAAACAACTTTGCCTTCTCTTTAACTTTGCAAACTGTTAAGCAGTGTCCAAATTCTAGAAAGCATATTGCAGATTTAGAATTTCACTATGCTCTTAAAGGGACCACTTCACTACCTTACTGAAGTGAGATATGTGATAGGTTGCAAGGGTCATTGTGAGTTGGATGCAGGGAGGTCTCGGGGGATATAGATAAGGAAGTGAATGGGTAAGGACATGGTATAGCAGGGACGGTGGTATAGTAGTTAGTGTAACACTATTACAGTGCCAGCAGCCTGGGTTCAATTCCGGCTGCTGTCTGTAAGGAGTTTGTAAGTTCTCCTTGTGTCTGTGTGGGTTTCCTCCAGGTGCTCTGGTTTCCTCCCACATTCCAAAGACATACAGATTAGGAAGTTGTGGGCATGCTATGTTGGCGCCAGATGTGTGGCGACATTTGCGGCCTGCCCCCAGAACACTCTACGCAAAAGATGCATTTCATGTGTGTCTCGATGTACATGTGACTAATAAAGATCTTATCTTATCTTAGTTTGCTTTTATTGCAAGAAGGGTTGAGACATGGTATGATTACAGCTCAGGTGAGAACCCAACTGGAATATTGCATGCAGGACTGGTCTCCCCACCTAAAGAAAAATATGCATCTAACAGAGGAAATGCAGCAAAGGTTAACCAGATTGATTCCTGGGATTAGGGATCATCCTATGAGGATAGGTTAAGTAGACTAAGTCCCTACTTTGAAATAAAAGTAGAAAGTGCTGGAAATACTCAGCAAGTCAGAGAGGTTCAGTGGAAAAAAAATGAGTTCACGCTTCAGGTCAAAGACCTTTCATCGGTACTGTCTAGGATTTGGAAGAATGAGAGGTGATCTCACTGAAACATAAAATATTCTTACAAGGCTCAGCAATGTTTTCCCCTTGATGGCATGGCTAAAACCAAAGCTCACCAACTCAGTGTAAGGGGTCTCCCATTCAGAACTGAGATGAAAATTGCTTCACGTAGAAAGTAGTTATACTTTGGAATTTTCTACTTAAGAGGGCTGTGGTGGTTCAGTCACTCAGTATATTTGAGATAGAACTTGATAGATTTTCAGATTTTAAGGGAATCAAAGCATATGTGGTTAGTGCACGGATGTGGCACTGAGGTAAAAGGTCAGCAGTGAGCTCATTGAATGATGGACAGAAGTCATGAGGGGGTAATTTGGCAAATCCTGCTTTTTATTTTTCATTTTCTTGTGAAAAGATTGTAAATCTTTGGACTTCTTCACCAAGAGACCTATGAATGCTTAAAACTGAGATTGATAGATATTTTGGATACAGGAGGAGTATTCTGGAGTTCTGGCAGGAGAGTGGATTTGGATCCAAGGATGGGTCCAAAAACGTCAAATGCAGAATCATTACCAGCAACTGTTAGTCTTTAATAGTGTTCTGTAAAGCAATCACTTAATCTGTGTTTGATCTCTCTAATTCAGTGGACACCATAACATTAGCAGTGAGCATCGGTAAGCTAAACTGAGGGAAACACCCTATCATTGTTTCACCTGTGTGTGGGAAGGGGTGGTAAAAGGATGTGTGCTTTTGAATGAGGAAGAGGTGCTGAGGGCAAATGAAGGCTGGTCCAGGTAACATAGAGAGAAGGATCCCTCCAGAGTGCTGTTGGGGCAAGAATTTTGTTAAGTCTGCCCGAAACTCAACAGTCAACGTTAAGTATCATTACTACAAGGCAGAAGTGTGGTAAATTCACAGGAAAGCAAAAACAGAATTTGCAATGGAAGATTGTTAGAGGCACATAAATTTTGTTTACTTTAAAAATATTCTCTTAGAGTATAATTTAACCTTGCTTAAGGACTGATTTGTTTTTAAAGAAAATCCATTGAGTTCCTATTTATAGAAACTTGAGTCATATTATTGATTCACTTCCCTGAGACACCTTTATGAAAACTACAAATAAATATGCAACCCATATATCACTTAACTCCCTATAGCTCTTCCAGATTCACCTTACTTCACAATTACCTGCTCACCAGATCCATCAAGAAATATTATTCTCAACAACTACTATGTTAAGATTATTTTATCATTGTCATACAAAATGTGGGTTTTGCAACATCAGGGACCCTATTTCAATGGGCTGGGTTGTTTGAGTCACAACCACTTCTGTTCCCAAGGTCCTTCACCTCTCTATAGGTCACTCCCAGAGTTTGCCACTTTCCCACCCAATCCCAGCTCTCAGGCGTACCTGTTTCTGCTGCAGACTCCACAAATCCAACTAATCACATCTCTGGGTTAGGGCAATGAAAAGTAGTGCACCAAGGGGGTATATCAAGAAAGAAAGAGTCATAGGCATGGCTTAATGGAGCAGACGGTATCATACAAAGCAAACTCGATGGGCCGAATGGCCTGATTCTGCTCCTATCTCTTATGCACTTATGGTTTCAGCTACCCACTCTTCCATCGGCCCACTCTCACAATGGCCACTCCAAAATGGTGTAGTAGTTAGCATAACGCTTTACAGCGCCAGCAACCCAGGTTCAAATCCGGCCACTGTCTGTGAGGAGTTTGTACGTTCTCCCCGTGTCTGCGTGGGTTTCCTCCAGGTGCTCCAGTTTCCTCCCACATTCCAAAGAAATACGGGTTAGGAAGTTGTGGGCATGTTATGTTGGCGCCAGAAGCGTGGCGACACTTGCGGGCTGCCCCCAGAACACTACGCAAAAAGATGTATTTCACTGTGTGTTTTGACCTACATGTGACTAATAAAGATATCTTATCTTATCTACTGACCCTACCTTCTTTTGATTGGCTGCTGTTAACTAGCTAATTAGCCAATCAACTTACAATTAACTAATTAGCAAACTTGTCTCTTTTAAATTGCCGTAAAGTGAAATTCACAAGCAAGCCTCGAGACATATGTCTTTTAAACTCTCCCGCTCTAAGTCCCGAGTCCTGTAAAGTGAAGCTCACTTATAATTGGAAGACCTTGCATAGCGTGAGCTGTTAGAAGGCCATCGGATCAGTCCTTTGGAGGGGACTCAGCTTCTACCGCCTGTTGTTCAGTTGACACTTGTGGACTATCCCGCCTCACATAATGGCTGCAGGAAGGGGGCTTGAAGGACCTTGGGAGCTAGGCAGCCACAAAAAGGTAAAAGCCATCCCAAGCATCCCACCAGAGACAATCATGAGGCAGAAGCTGGGTCCTGTGTGAATTGGCTCATTATTTGAAATAGTAATATTTCAACTGGGCCATCCAGTTAAATGGCCAAGAACAGGAAAAGTTTATTAAAAAAAGTGACAAAAAAGTGCATAATCAAAGACCCCACCCACCTGGGACATTCTCTCTTCTCTCCTCTTCCATTGGGTAGAAGATACAGGAGCCTGAGGGCACGTACCACCAGACTTAAGGACAGCTTCTACCCCACTGTGATAAGACTTATTAAACAGTTCCCTTATACAATGAGATGGACTGTGACCTCACGATCTACCTTGTTGTGACCTTGCACCTTATTGCACTGTACTTTCTCTGTAGCTGAGACACTTTACTCTGTACTGTTATTGTTTTTACCTGTACTACATCAATGCACTCTGTACTAACCCAATGTAATTGCACCGTGTAATGAATTCACCTGTACGATCGGTTTGTAAGACAAGCTTTTCACTGTACCTCGGTACAAGTGACAATAATAAACCAATACCAATACCAATACAAAAGTTTTTGGCTCATACGGCTTGGCATCTAACAGAATATATTTTATTTTAATGTATCTCACTTTAATGTCCTCCCCAGCCTGATCCCAAATGAAAACGGAAGATGGAATTGGAACCGGAATTGGTTTATTATTGTCCCATGTGCCGAGGCACAGTGAAAAACTTGTCTCACATACAATTCGTACAGATCGTTTCATTACACAGTGCATTAAGCTAGTACAAGGTAAAACGATAACAGAATGCAGGATAAAGTGTTACAGCTATGGTAGGAGTACATGATAAACGTATCTAAACGGTATTGCTGCCATTGCCTTCTCTTTCTCTGAACAGGAAGATTTTCATCCACTTCAGAGCCCTCTTCCACCCCTCCCTCAACTTCACGCAGTCTCTCCCGGATATCCATTCCTCAATTTCCGTCTCGTCATTACTGAGGCACCCAATGACTAGCTTCTATCTCAGTCTCTCTCTCTCCTTCTCTCTCCAAGAAACTGAGTCCCCTTGTTCTCAACCTTCACCCCAGCCGCCGCATTCGCTGGATGATTTCAGTGTGATGTCAACATCTAGCATATCTCCCCCTCCCTTCTCTCATCATTCACTTCATGACAACTTACACCTTTTAGTCACCTTCCCACAATATGGTCCCATGAATATATAGAGTACCTACCATTTACCACCTCCACCCATCTCTGCTCCACATGTTCTTTCCAGAATTTACTAGTACTTCTTTCAATGTGCTCTGCTGTATTCGATGCTTACCAAGCAGTTCCCACCAGTGGAGATTGGTTAACTGTTCCATGGGATGCCTTCATTCAGTTGTGACCCTAAACTTCCGCTGATCTGCTTTGTTAATTCTTCAAGCCATTCCCACTCTGACTCACTGTCCCTGACCTCCTCCAGCATTCCTCACTGATGGGTAAACAAAACCTGCTTCAAGGTGAGCAGCACCTGGAAGTGCCTTGTCCAATTTTTCAATGGGCGACACTATCACCAGAAATACTGCGAGTGAAAACACTTCAACATGCCTTTAATGCAAAAGTTATGCATTAACATTGGTGCAAATGGGTCCAATTTCTTTATGTATTTTTAACCTCCTTACATAACTGGATTGGATTAAGCAATAGCTGAAAGCTCATTCCATATTCTGTTCACCCAGAGTGTGGTCAGTATATGGAATGAGCTGCCAGAGGAAGTGGTTGAGGCAGGTACATTAACAACATTTAAAAAGTACTTGGACAGGTACCTGGATAGGAAAGGTTTAGAGGGACATGGGCCAAGCGCTGGCAAATGGGAGTTTTGGTCAGCATGGACCAGTTGGGCTGACAGACCTGTTTCCACGCTGTATCACTCTATGACTCTAATAAAATGACAATATGACAAGTGCTTCATTCTGTACAATAGTTAACCTTAAAAAAATTGTCCTTACCCCTGTAAATCTTTCCAAAGGCAATGTTATAATTTATCTCCCAAATACAATGTCCTGAGGTTCTTGTCATTGAAAATTAGTCATGGCAGAGCAGTGTTAGAAGTCGTGCCCTTATTACAGATTTATTTCCTGGGATTTAGATCAGAGGCCATTTTTTATTCCTGGAATAGTCGGAGCTAGCATTTCAAACAAACGTAAATCATACAAGGTCACTACAGCTATCTATTGGTAACTTATAATAAATGAATAATGCAACCATAGCTTTTACTGAATGTATTCAAACATCCCCGGTGAATGAAGAATGAACTATCTGACGTCTTTACCCTCTGCACTCATTTGAAATAGCACTTACCTTTAATACACAACAACACAATTGCTGAATTTAAGAGTGGAAAACATTTTATTTTGTTCCACTGAATTTCACCCCTTATGAAAGAAGCATTTAATATGGTGGAATTGTAAATGGCAGTGACTATAATTTAACATAGCCTTGGTTACATTGCACAGTTGAGTTGCCCTCGATTGCTTTGATTGAATAAGACAAGTTTTATTCTGTGATACCTTTCAGTGACAGAAAACACAGTTCATAAATACTCCACAACACTCACAAACATTGTTGGGTCAAAAGTAGCATGTTTTTCTCTTTTTATATGTAAAAACAAGTACCAATATCTTAGGTGGAGAAGGCATTTGGAGTCAGTAAATAGCAATCTTGGAAAGGTCATGAGTCACAGACAGTCTCCAAGTTTAGCCCTCTCTTCCTGTGCGAGGAAATTCCTCATATTTGCTCTACTTTACTTAACTAATATCAGATTTTAATCTGAATAGGTCTTTTATGAGTGATACAATATGCTTAGAAGTGAAAAATGCAGCATTCTAGGCATGCTGCCCTGTTGGAGGTGCTAGCTTTAAGATGCAATGTTTTCTCAATGAATAGAAATGATCCTACAGTGCTATTTCATTGGTAAGCAATTAAAGATGGCGAAGCATGAACAGGATCATCCAATCAAGGGAGGTTACTTCCTTTTACCATTAGTGAGACAAGGGATCTGTATCCTTAGAGACCAACTCCAAAAAAAATGTACTGAGTATGAAAGTGCAGTAGTCTCAGGAATCCGACCTTGCAGCTCCTGCTGGGTAGGTTGTAAGTCACAAGGAGGAACCAGAAGACTGGAGGATACTTACTGTTGTTCCCTTATGGTAGTGCATTGTGTGACAACAAATACTAACAGGACATATACAGTAAATGGCAAGGACATCAGGAGTGTGGATGTACAGAGGGACCTTGGGGCACAAGTTTATAACTCCCTGAAAATGGTGACACAGGTGGATAGGGTAGTGAAGAAGACATTCAGCATGCTTGCCTTTACAGGCTGAAGCAATGAGCATAAGAGTTGCTGCTGTACAAAACATGCAGCATGGAAACAGGCCTTTTGGCCCAAATCGTTCATGCCGACTGTGTTGTCCAACGAACTGGTCCCATCTGCCCCTATTTGGCCCATAGCCCTCTAAACCTCTCCTATCAATGTACTTATCAGATGGCTTTTAAATGTTGCTAATGTGCCCACCTCAACCACTATTTCTGGAAGCTCATTCCAAATACACACCACCCTTTGCGTGAAGAAGCTGCCCCTGAGGTCCCTTTTAAAACTCTCACCTCTAATCTAAACCTATGCCCTCTTGTTTTCAGCATCATCTCCTTGAAAAAAAGACATGTGCTTTCACCCTGCATATGCCCCTCATGATTTTCTATACCTTTATCAGGTCACCCCTCAATTTCCTATGTTCCAACTCCTAGTCTATTCAACCTCTCCTTGTAACCCAGGCCCCCAAGTCCAGGCAACATTCGGGTAAATCTTTTCTGCACTCTTTCTAATTTAATAACATCTTTCCCATAACAGAGTGACCAAAATTGTACTCAATTCTCCAAATGCAGCTTCACCAACGTCTGATACAACTGCAACGTAACTTCCCAACTCCTATACTCGATGCCCTGACTGATGAAGGCCAGCGTGCCAAGTGCCTTCTTCCCCACCCTGTCTACCTGTGACACCACTTTCAGTGAACTATGCTGCACTTGGAATATGCTGTTCAGTTCTGGAGACCATACTGCAAGAAGGAAACGGTAGCATAAGAAAGAGTGCAGAAGACATTCATAAGGATGTTGCCTGGAATGAAGGGATTTACTTACAATGAGAGATCGGATAGGCTGGGGTTATTCTCATTGGAATGTAGGAGGCTGTAAAATTATGTGGTGCACGGACAGGATAGATGGCCAGAGTCTGTTTCCTAGGGTGGGGGACCCGAAAACCAGGGGGACAGGTGAGAGGGACGAAACTTAAAGGAGATCTGAGGGTTAATTTCTTCACGTAGAAGGTGATGGTTATGTGGAATGAGCTGCCTGAGGAAGTGGTAGAGGCAGATACAGTTATCTTAACTTTGGACAGGTGCTTGGATAGGAACAGAAGAGATGGATACGGCTGTAAGGTTGGCAAATGGAATTGGGGTAGATAGCCATCACAGTTAGCATGGATGTGTTGAGATGAAGGGCCTGTTTCTGTGCTGTGCAACTCCAGGGCTCTAATATAAAGCTTCAAAGCATGCTGTCAGCCTTAAAGTGCAGTGTATCTCTGGAACACTTGCAAAACGGTTCCTCTCAGCAGAGGCTATCAAACAAGTCTATGAATGTCTCTTGAACACTCAGGTTAATGCCATAAAGGCTTTGGAGACAAAAACAGGTTCAAAATAATTCTGCCAAATTGATAGAGCTATTATCAAAGTCTTTGCTGCGTTACGGAACACTCACACACAGAATAAAACAATGTGGCACAGGGATGGCAGGAATGGTAATGTGGCTGTTTCTCACACTGAAACCCTTACCCCAAGTTAGTCTCCAAAACAAGTGAAGAAATTGCTTAATTGATCCTATAAACAGGTTAGCTTAACATTGAAAATGATGATCCCAAGCGCCTCTTGCAGAGGTGCAGCTAACATGTGCGCTCATGCCAATGAACGTGCACTGAAGGAGATGGGCAAACAGCATCTGCAGCTGTTGCAAAGGAAGCACGATGCTGCCAAGCACTCAGCACTGACATGTTTTACCAAAGCATTAAATAAATGCGTCTCTGCCTAATATGTTTGGAAAAAATTGAGGCTGAGTTGTTGGCAAGACAGGTAACTTTTGGGGAATTAGGCAGGATCTAGCAGGGGTCGATTAGGTGAGCCCGTTTGAAGAGAAAGAATCAAATGGCAAGTAGGAGGCTTTTAAGAGTGAGCTATCAAGAGTCCCAGAGCAGCATGTTCCTGTTAGGGTGAAGGGTGAACCTGGCAAATTTAGGGAACCTTGGCTGACGAGAGATATTGAGGCTCTGGTCAAGAAAAAGAAGGAAGCATACATTGGGTTTCGGAGGTCGGGGACAAGTGAATCCCTTAAAAAGATTAAGAATATACTTAAGAGGAAAATCAGGAGGGCAAAGAGAGTGTATGAGATGGAGCTGGTAGGTAAGGTTAAGGAAAATCCCAAGAGGTTCTATAGATATATAAAGAGTAAAAGGGTGGCCAGGGAGAGAATAGGTCCCCTTAAAGATCAGCAGGGCCCTCTATGTCTCAAGCCACAGGAGATGGGTGGGATTTTTAATGAATATTTCTCCTCAGTGTTTACTGAGGAGAAAATCATGGTTGCTCAAGAGATAAAGGAAACAAGTGGTGAGGTTTTGAAGGACATTCATATTATCAGGGAAGAGGTATTTTCGGCCTTACAGTGCATTAAGGCAGATAAATCCCCAGGACCTGACCGAATGCATCCTCAGACTTCGTGGGAGGCTAGAGAAGAAATTGCGGAGGCCCTTGCTGAGATATTTGCTTCATTGTTAGTCATTGGTGAAGTTCGCGAAGACTGGAAGGTGGCTAATGTTGTTCGTTGTTTAAGAATGGTAGCAAGGACAAGCCAGGGAACTATAGGCCGGTCAGCCTGACATCAATAGTGGGGAAGTTACTGGAGTGAATTCTGAGGGACAGGATCTACCAGCATTTGGATGGATGGAATCTGATCAGGAGGAGTCAGCATGGCTTTGTGTCTTGCTTGACAAACCTTTTAGAGTTTTTTGAAGAGATAACCAAAAAGGTAAATGAGGATAGGGCAGTGGATGGGGCCATTTGGACTTTAACAAGGCCTTCAACAAGGTCCCACATGCTAGGCTGGTCTGGAAGGTTAGGTCTAGTTAGAGTTAGTTAGGTGCATTCAAAATTGTCTCAGAGGTAGGAAGTAGAGGGTGGTGGTTGAAGGTTGTTTCTCGGAATGGAGGCCAGTGACTAGTGGTGTGCCACAAGGGTTGGTGTTGGGACCCTTTTTAATTGTTATTTATATAATTGATTTGGATGCGAACGCACAAGGCTTGATCGGTAAGTTTGCAGATGACATGAAATTAGAAGGTGTTGTTGATAGTGAAGAAGGTTATCATAGATTACAGGGGGATCTTGATCAGTTAGGGAAGTGGGCCAAGGAGTGGCAAATGGATTTCAATACAGGTAAGTGTGAGGTGATGCATTTTGGAAAGTCAAACTAGCATAGGACTTGTACTGTGAACGGTAGGAACAGAGGGACCGAGAAGTACAAGTGCATAGTTCGTTGAAAGTGGCATCACAGATAAGCAGGGTGGTGAAAAAGGCGTTTAGCAAGGTGGCCTTTATCAATTAGGACATTGAATATAGGAGTTGGGACTATGTTGCAGTTGTACAAATCATCAGTGAGGCCACACTTGGAGTACTGTGTACAGTTTTGGTCGCCCTGTTATAGGAAAGATGTAGTTAAACTGGAAAGGGTACAGAAAAGATTTATGAGGATGTTGCTGGGACTAGAGGGCCAGAGTTATAGGGAGAGGTTGGCCAGGCTAGGTCTTTATTCCTTGGCGTGTAGGAGAATAAGAGGCGACCTTATAGACATGTTTAAAATTAGAAGAACCATAGATGAGGTGGATGGTAACAGTCCTTACCCAGAGTAGGGGAGTCCAAAACTAGGGGACATAGACTTAGGGTGAGAGGGGAAAGATTTAAAAGGGACCTGAGGGACAACTTTTTCACACAGATGGTGGTGAGTATATGGAACGAGCTGCCAGAGGAAGTGGTTGAGGCAGGTACAATAGTATCATTTAAGAAGCACTTGGATAGGTACAAGCAGGGGCGGGCTTACAGGGATATGGGCTGAACACAGGAAATTGGGATTAGATGGATGGGCACTGTGGTGGGCATGGACTCGTTGAGCCGAAGGGCCTGTATCTGTGCTGTATTGCTCTATGACTGATGATCGAAGATATTTGGGAAAAGAAAACAGTTTTGTAACTTAAAAAATAACATTCATTTATTTAAATTGAAAAGTGCATGTGGTTTTAATAATATTAGTTAAACAACTTCCTTTCAATTCCTTTTTTAGTGAAGGTTGACAACCCCATTCCAATGTATGGTGTGTGCAAGGTGTGCCAGTTATGGCTGGTGCAAGGCTGAGGGGCCAGATATGAAGTGCATCCTGCTCCCAAGCTCACTGTTTACAGAACATCATTAGATCTAATACAATGTCCAGGGACCGAGTGGAAGGTTAGTGGTCCTGCTTCTGATCTTTGGAACACTCTTTACTTTCATGCTGCATTCCAAAAGTCTGGTACAGGCAGGTGGTTTTCCACAGAACGCCTTGGTAACTATCGGCGAAATCCGACCTGATGTCTCTGATACATAAGCCATTCACTGATATGGATGGCAAATTCTCAGCATCTATCACGGCGCCCTCAGATCACTGGGATAGTCTGGGGGCTGCATGGGAGAGGGGCAGGTTGATGAATTAAAGCCAGCATTCAAATAAGCTGCTTCTTATATATAAAGAAAACATAACGTCACTAATGTCAGCTGCAATGACTGTTTCTAGGTAATTTACACTATGCTTTATTATTACTCAAAGTATTTTTCTATTTTTCTTTTCATCCAGCCCACTCCTCTTCCTCTTTATTTCCACCAATGCTTCCTCTTGCCTTTCCTGATACACGTGTCAAATAAAAACTCTGCATGGAGCCTAATTATCGAGACCCTTTTTTTATAATCAGCAGCTGCAGAAAAAAAAGATTTGACATTAACTTTCTTTTGTGTCTTTTCCTTGAGTGTCAATCTGTAAATAAGCAACAGTAGATGTGCACTCATTAACCCAGCGTGCTTCAGTGTAATGTTCCTCTTGGATGTGTTCAGGTCCCACGCAATGTCAGCCTGAGTGACTTCAGGGTTCTATAAGAATATCGACAATAAATTTTGGAAATGAAGTAATTCCTTGTGGCTTTGATTGAACATAAAGGGGTTGGAACATAATTATATGGAGCTGGATTGTGCTGATAGTTCCAATGAGCCATTTCAGTGAAGTGGTTGGGATTCAACCCTGATCTCCCCACCCAACAACACTGGAGGACCTTCCCCAGGACTACAGCACTTCAAGATGGTACACCATCTTCTCAAGCCAGCAACGCCATATCCCAAAAAGCAAACGAGTTTGTATTTTCAAAAACCTGCTTTCCTTCTGGTATTGAAACTGAAGTAAGGCCCAGACTTCCACATGTGAACCAGAAATCTGGGATGTGCCATTAGATGGGGAAAGTCAAGATCTGTCAATGCATTTATTGGTATTGGTATTGGTTTATTATTGTCACTCGTACTAAGGTACAGTGAAAAACTTGTCTTGCATATGGTTCGTACAGATCAATTCATTACATAGTGCATTGAGGTAGTAAAGGGTAAAATCAATAACAGAATACAGAGTAAAGTGTCACAACTACAGGGAAGTGCATTGCAGGTAGACAATAATGTGCAAGGTCAAACAAGGTAGATTGTGAGGTCAAGAGTCCATCTCATCGTATTAGAGAACCGTTCAAAAGTCTTGTTGCCATGGGATAGAAGCTGTCCTTGAGCCTGGTGGTACGTGCCCTCAGGCTCCTGTATCCTCTGCCTGATTGGAGAGGAGAGAAGAGAGAATGACCCCAGTCGATGGAGTCTTTGATTATGCTGGTTGCTTTATCAAGGCAGAGAGATGTATAGACAGAGTTCATGGAGAGGAGGCTGGTTTCCGTGATGCACTGGGCTGTGTCCACAACTCTCTGCAGTTTCTTGCGGTCCTGGGCAGAGCAGTTGTCATACCAGTGATTCATCCAGAAAGATCCTCTATCAAGTCAACCTTGCCAACTTTAGACGGTTTGTTGGGCAAAGGTTTAAGCGGCGAGAGTAGGGTAAGTTACTTTTATCTTAATTATTTAGTTTTATAGTTATAGAGCTGCACAACTACAGAAACCCATCACGTCTATTCTGACGTTTTTGCCCATAGATTTCTTTTTTAGTCACATGTATATCGAAACACACAGTGAAATGCATCTTTTGTGTAGAGTGTTCTGGGGGCAGCCCGCAAGTGTCGTCACGCTTCCGGCGCCAACATAGCATGCCCACAACTTCCTAACCTGTACATCTTTGGAATGTGGGAGGAAATCGGAGCACCCCGAGGAAACCCATGCAGACACGGGGAGAACGTACAAACTCCTTACAAACAGTGGCCGGAATTGAACCCGAGTCGCTGCCGCTGTAATAGTGTTACACTAACCGCTACACTACTGTGCCTGCCCTGATCCAATTTGCATGTATTAGGACCATATCTATCTATGCCTTGCCTATTAAGTGTTTTAATTGCTTCTCAAACATAGTAATTTCCACAACCCCATCTGCCAGAGAATTCCAGATATCAGCCATGCTCTGTGTAAAAAAAATCTTTCCTCTCAGATATCCTTTAAAGCTCCTTCCTCTCGCCTTAAACTTTACTTCATTGTTTTCAATTATTCACAATTGTTTTCATAAGTTTTTAAATAACTATTTTTTAAAACTTTTTTTGCTTTAATTCAATAATTTTTAAATGACTTTGATTATCAGGCATTTAAAAGCTATTCCAATTTCCTCAAGGCTTTGACAAGCCCTGTGCTCACCTTGCTGTCAGGTTTCTTTGGACGGGACAGACCCTCCTGATTGCAACGCCAGAAGTCCGGCTGTCATTTGGACCAGAGTGCTGGACTCTGGGCTGCCGAGGCCCAGCAGGATTGGGCCTCTGTATCCAGATAAGGCAACCGTGAGCATGGCCAGACCGCTGGTGGTGATTCCCAGGTGGGGTCTGAGATGGAATGATCTAGTCACTGAACCTACTGTCTCAACAACTTCAATTTCTTTAACAACACACAAAGCGCTGGAGGAGCTCAGCAGGTCAGGCAGCATTTATGGAGGGAAACGGACAGTCGACGTTTTGGGTCGAGACCCTTCATCTGGACTGAAAGAAAGAGGGGGATAGCTAGTATAAAATGGTGGAAGTTATACTGGTATGGTGTGTTGCTCCAGCTTCCAGTGTCTGCAATCTCTTGCGTCTTCTATTTCTTTAACATATTTTCTAAACTAATCATCCCTGCAGCATCATTTAACAAAATGTGCCAGGAACCATGCCAGGAAATATTAAAAGTGACTGAAAGTTTTGGCCAAAAGTTCAGAATCAGAATCAGGTTTATTATCACTGACTTATATGACTTGAAATTTGTTGTTTTGCGGCAGCAGTACAGCGCATTTACCAATTGGGCCACAGGAAAATTTCTGAGCAAATATTTTCTCAACTATTTTTAGCAATGTGCAGGTTAGTTGATATTTAACCTGAGCAGAAGGTGGGAGAGGGGAAGGGAGGAAATGGAGACTTAAAGGGAGGGGATTAGAGGAAAGAGCTACTGAGAAAGAGATTAGGGAAGTGGTGAGCATGTGTGTATAGACAGGAATGTGTGTTAAGTCCATGCAGTAGATCATGGTCTCCAATCATCTCATCCTTTCCAATGGATCACAATCTCCCTCTGTCGTAACTATGTAATGGCCACCCCACATTCAAAAAATTAAGCACAGGCATCTTCCACTTGGGAAGCAAGTTCCCCTTGACTCCAGGATGTTGCCTAGTAAGAGATGACGTAAGATGGTGATGTGGACTAGTTAGCACCTTTTGCTCAGGCACTGGTATGTCGGTTTGGTTAGAATGTAGTTGTTGGATTGCAAGCGCACATTTGTGGCTGACTTGTGCCATTAAACACTCTGAATAGCATTGTACTGTGTACATTGTGAGCTTACTCCAGAAGTAGAGAGAGTAGGCAGCTGGAGTCAAGGTTCATTGTGCAATTTAACACTTGCTTTGCAATGAACTGTGTGAGTCATGTAAGAAGGAAGAAAGCCATCCACATCCTTGTCATTCATGGTCATTTCATTTTCGGGAATAAGGGCATAGCTGGGCAAGGCCAGCATTGTATTTCTCTAATTGCCCTTAAGTAGATACTGCTAAAACATATTATTGAACCGCTGAAAACCTTCTGGTGAAGATATTCCCATAGTGCTGTTGAGAATAGATTTCTAGGATTTGGACCCAGTGATGATAAAGGAATGGTGATATATTTCTAAGTCAGGATAGTTTTACATCTTGGAGGGAATCTGCAAGTGGTGGTGTTCCCTTGCTCCTGCTGTCCTTGAACTTCTTGGTGGCAGGGCTTATGGATTTGAGCGATTCTGTTGGAGTATCAGAGATGTGTAATGGCAGTGAATTTTGTAGGTGGTACACAAGGAATGGATGTTTAACCAGCTGGACGCAATGCCAAATGGGCTGCTTTTCTTGGATGGTTTCCTGCTTCAGTGTGTTGGACCTGCACATATCTGTGCAACTTGGGAGTATTTTGCCATATTCGTGAGTTACATAGAAACATAGAAAACCTACAGCACAATTCAGGCCCTTCAACCCACAAAGCTGTGCCGAACATGTCCCTCTTAGAAATTACTAGGCTTACCCATAGCCCTCTATTTTTCTCAGCTCCATGTACCTATCTAAAAGTCTCTTAAGAGACTCTATCGTATGCGCCTCCACCACCATTGCCGGCAGCCCATTCCACGCACTCACCACTGTCTGAGTGAAAAACTTACCCCTGACGTCTCCTCTATACCTACTCCCCAGCACCTTAAACCTATGTCCTCTTGTAACAACCATTTCAGCTCTGGGAAAAAGCCTCTATCTACACAATCAATGCCTCTCATCATCCTATACACCTCTATCAGGTCCCTCCTCATCCTTCATAGATTATGAGTTCCAAATCCATAGCACCCTGAACGTGGCAGCACTAGTAGATTAGGTGGTAAAGAAGGCATATGTAGTTCTTGCCTTCATCAGTCAAGGCATTGAATATGAGTCAGAAAGACATGTTGCAGCTGTTTAAAACTTTGGTTGCAGTATTGTGTGCAGTTCTGGTCACCCCATTACAGGAAGGATGTGAAGGCTTTGGAGAGGGTCCAAAGGAGGTTCACCAGGATACTACCTGGATTAGACAGTATTAGCCACAAGGAGAGTTATAACTGGCGAAATTTATAGTAGAGGCGTTTGTGATATTTTACCAAAATTCTCTGGATTCTGGCCAGGTCCTAACAGACTAGAAGACAGTGCATATCACACCACTGCTTAAAAAAGGATGTAGGCAAAAGACAGGTAACTATAGGCCAGTTAGTTTAACATCTGTAGTCAGGAAAATGTTTGAAGCTATCATTAAGGAAAAAATAATGAGACATCTGGATAGAAGTGGTTCCATCAAGCAGACACAGCATGGATTCAGGAAGAGCAGGTCCTGTTTGACAAAGTTACTGGAGTTCTTTGAAGATATAATGAGTACAGTGGGTAGAGAGGAACAGGTGGATGTTGCATACTTGGATTTCCAGAAGGTGTTCGATAAGACTTGTCCATAAGATAAGGATGCACTGAGCTGGTGTTATTGTATTAGCATGGATAGAGGATTGGTTGACCAACAGAAGGCAGAGAGTTGGGATAAATGGGTGTTTCTCTGGTTGGCAATCAGTGGAAAGCGGAATGTGCATGATGTACATTAACGATTTGGAAGAAGGGACTGAGTGTAGCGTATCTAAGTTTGTTGATGACACTGAATAAAGCGGAAAAGCAAATTGTGCAGAGGATGTGGAGAGTCTGCAGAGAGATATAGATAGGTTAAGTGTGTGGGCAAGGGACTGGTAGATGGAGTACAATGTTGGTAAATGCGAGGTCACCCACTTTGGAAGGAAAAATAGAAGATCAGATTATTATTTAAATGGTGAAAGATTGCAGCATGCTGTTGTGCAGAGGGACTTGGGAGTGCTGGTGCATGAATTGCAAAAGGTTGGTTTGCAGGTGCAACAGGTTATCAAGAAGACAAATGGAATGTTGGCCTTCATTGCTAGAGGGATTGAATTTAAGAGCAGGGAGGTTGTGCTGCAACCGTACAGGGTACTGGTGAGGCTGCACCTGGAGTACTGCATGCAGTTCTGGTCTCCTTACTTGAGGAAGGATATACTGGCTTTGGAGGGGGTGCAGAGGAGGTTCACCAGGTTGATTCTGGAGATGAGGGGGTTAGCCTATGAGGAGAGATTGAGTTGCATGGGTCTATATTATTTGGAATTCAGAAGAATGAGAGGGGATCTTATAGAAACATATAAAATTATGAAAGGGATAGGAGGTAGGAAAGTCACTTCCACTGGGAGGTGAGACTAGAACTAAAGGACAGAGCCTCAAGATTCGGGGGAGTAGATTTAGGACAGAGATGTGAATCTGTGGAATTCTCTGCCCAAGGAAGCAGTAGAGGCTACCTCATTAAATATATTTAAGACACAGTTAGATAGATTTTTGCATAGTAGGGGAACTAAGGGTTATGGGGAAAAGGCAGGTAGGTAGATTTGAGTCTATGGCCAGATCAGCCAATATCTTATTGAATGGCGAAGCAGGCTTGACGGGCCAGATGGCCTACTCTTACTTCTTATGTTCTTATGAGAAGTCGGACAGACTCAGATTGTTTTCTCTAGAGTGTCAGAGGCTGAGGGAAGACTTGATGTAAGTTCACAAAATTATGAGAAGTATAGATAGGGTAGATAGTCAGGATGTCTTTCCAAGGATAGAAATGTCAAATACTGGAGGGCATAGCTTTAAGGTGAGTGGGAGAAAATTTATGGGAGATGTGCAGGGTAAGTTTTTTCTTCAGAATAGAAGGTGCCTGGAACAGACTGCCAGGGATGGTACATAGAACATAGAACACTACAGCACAGTACAGGCCCTTCGGCCCACAATATTGTGCCAACATTTTATCCTGCTCTAAGATCTATCTAACCCTTCCCTCCCACATAACCCCCTAATTTTCTTTCATTCATGTGTCTATCTAAGAGTCTCTTAACTGTCCTTAATGTATCTGCCCCCACAACCTCTGCAGGCAGTGCATTCCATGCACCCACCACTCTCTGTGTAAAGAACTTACCCCTGACATCCCCCTTATACCTTCCTCCAATCACCTTAAAATTATGTCCCCCCCATGTTAGCCATTGTCGCACTGGAAAAAAGTCTCTGACTGTCCACTCAATCTATGCCTCTTATCATCTTGTACACCTCTATCAAGTCACATCTCATCCTCCTTCTCTCCAAAGAGAAAAGCCCAAGCTCACTCAACCTATCCTCATAAGACATGCTCTCCAATCCAGGCAACATCCTGGTAAATCTCCTCTACACCCTCTCTAAAGCTTCCACATCTTTCCTATAATAAGGTGACCAGAACTGAACACAATACTCCAAGTGTGGTCTGACCAGATTTCTATAGAGCTGCAACATAACCTCCCGGTTCTTGAACTCAATACCCCGACTAATGAAGGCCAACACTCCATACGCCTTCTTAACAACCATATTGACCTGCTTGGCAACCTTGAGGGATGTATGGACATGGACCCCAAGATCCCTCTGTTCCTCCATACTGCTAAGAGTCCTGCCATTAACCTTGTATTCTGCCAATATGCCAATTAAGCAGATATGATGGTGGCATTTAAGAGGCATTTAGACAGACATGAAGGGAATGGAGGGATATTGGATCGTGTAGATGGAATGAGTTTCATTTGGCATTGTGTTTGGCACAGACGTCATGGGCTGAAGTGCCTGTAATTGTACTGTGTTGTTCTATGTTCCATGAAAGGCTTTGGGGTGTCAGGAGGTGATTCATTTGCTGTGGGATACCCATCCTCTGACCTTCTCCTGTACTCACAGTGTTGATGTGGCTGCTCCATCTGAGTTAATATGATTCTCTGTAACTTTCGGAGTCTTGCTTATTGAATGATATGTTCACCAACAGTGTGCTGAATACCTGCCTGCCCCAATAAATGGAGGTAGCAGCAGGGCACTATTAAAAGAAAGACCTCTAAGTATTTATTATGTGAAATTCTTTTCTCATTAAAGTTAAAACATTTTTTTGTGAAACTGAACCAGGCTGCAAAGATTTAATTCTTGTCCTGCCATCTGCTCTTAACAGGACATGATGGGAGTACTTATTTCTAGAGAAACAAAGGACTGCACATGCTGGAATCTAGATGAAAAACACTATGATGCTGGAGGAACTCAGCAGGCCAGGCAGCGTCCGTGGAGAAAAGCAGGGGGTCAACGTTTTGGGTCAGGACCCTTCTTCAGGACTGAAGATAGGAAAAGGGGAAGCCCAATATATAGGAGGGAAAAGCAGAGCAGTGACAGGTGGACAAAAAGGGGGAGGCAGGGTGGGCACAGGGTGGTGATAAGTAGATGCAGGTAAGAAAGAGTGATAGGCAGGTGCGGGGGAGGAGGGGAGAGCAGATCCACTGGGGGATGGGATAAAGGTAAAGAGAAAAAAAAGGGGCCGTAGAAAAAAGAGAGATAAGTTAGGAAAGGGAGGAAAAGAAGAAGCATGGTTGGGGGGTTGGTGTGGGGAAGGGGTGTCGGGATTACTCAAAGTGGGAAAATTCAATGTTCATGCCATTAGGCTGCAAGGTTCCAAGTACTTATTTCTACCCTGGTGGAAAAAAATCAGACATGATTTCTTGCTTCTGGTCTAGTAACTTTTAAATATCTACTCTTACTTTTCGATGGATCTGTTGCTGGCAAGACCAACATTTATTTCCCATCCCTAATTGAGGAGGTGAGCCACTGCCTTGAACTACAGAAGTCCTTCTGGTCAAGTTACTCCCACAATAATGTCAGGTCGGGAGTTCCAGGATTCAGACCCAGTGACAAAGAACTACTTGCGGTACATCTCCAGCAGGATTGTGTTATGTGTAGATCTCAGCTGGTGCTTGCATAAACAGATAATAGAAGCAGAGTTATCAAAAGAACATCCCCATTACTGAAGGCAAGAACTGAACTAAGCAGCAACATCTGGTACATGTATCAACATCATACCACATGCTGCACTCTGATCTTAAAGGTTCCCTTTCACTTATGCACATGACAATGGTGTGTGACTTGGAGGGGAACCTGCAGATGGTGGTGTTCCCATATTAAGAGTTTTAGTGCCAACAATTTTTGCATCCTAAAATTAATTCTGAATTACTCCAGAAGTTGACCCTGTCCCTTTCCTATCAAAGTAATATCAGCAAGAAGCCAGGTGTAAGGACCTGAAAGTATCTGAACTGTGGCTGAGGATAACTCTGAACCTCTTGACTATAAAGAAATGGTGAGACAGTCTTAACAAAATAGAGGGTTCACTATATTCAAGTAGAATTATCCCGAATCCTTGTGGGTCAATATCATAATAGTTCAGGAACACATCTTGAACTCCAGTGAAGGGACTAATTCATCCTATCTGTACCAAATAGTGCAAGGAAGATGGGACGGAGAGGAGCAGTAAGAAGTAGGGTGGAGATTGGAGGGTTTGTGTGTATGTGAGGGTGTGTGTGTGTGTCTTTTATGCGAGAAAGATTGAGTGCTTATGTATGTGGTATATGTGTGTGTTTTGAGACTTATGTTGAGTCATCTGGAATTAGCTGCATATGGTGAAGTAGAATCTTGTCATATTCATTGTTCCATGCCCTATGTGTGACATTCAAGTGAGAAATCAGCCTCTTCAATGTGCCAGAACACTGCAGTAGCTTGGTGCTTTGGAAGAAAAAAATAGTGACTTTATATGTAAGCTGCCTTTCCAGAATTGCAGGGTCATTACTGGACTAGTGAATCAGAAATAAATAAATTGATTTAACGCTACCTTTTCAGTCTCACTGAATATTCCGCTGTCCAGTAGCGTGCGTACAAGAGTTCAATCATATGACTTCAAAAATAATACATGCTGTGCAATTGAACGAATAATCATCCCACAGCAGTGACACAAAACTCAGTGCAACTAAATAAAATAACAGCTTGTTTACATTACAGCTTGTATGTCAGTCCCATCTGCTGGGTTTATTTTGGGGAGGGGAGAAAAGATTTGAAGGCTACATAAATACTAATCAGAAGACTATTATTTTATGTAGGAAGCATAATGCAGTTTCAAAACTCTTTGGTTAGTCTGAAATTGTCTGTTCTATACTCACCTTGTGTTGATAACCAGCCAAAACAGATACAGGCAAAACATATGTCAGGCTGCTGTTTATCGATTACAGCTCGGCATTCAACACCATCATGCCCTCAGTACTAATCAACAAGTTTCAAAACGTGGGCCTCTGTATCTCCCTCTGCAACTGGATCCTCAACTTTCTTATTGGGAGACCACAGTCAGAGTGGATCAGTAGTAAAATTTCCTCCTCGATGACAATCAACACAGGTGCACCTCAAGGATGCGTGCTTAGCCCACTGGTCTACTCTTACTACACTCATGACTGTGTGGCTAGGCACAGCTCAAATGCCATCTATAAATTCACCAATGACACCACTGTTGTTGGCAGAATCTCAGATGGCAATGAAGAGGCGTACAGGAGTGAGATAGATTGGCTGGTTGAGTGGTGTCACAACAACAACCTCGCACTCAACGTCAGCAAGACCAAGGAATTGATTGTGGGCTTCAGGAAGGGAAGTTGGGAGAACACACACCAGTCCTCATAGAGGAGTCAGCAGTGGAAAGGGTGAGCAACTTCAAGTTCCTGGATGTCAACATCTCAGAGGATCTATCCTGGGCCCAACACATTCATGCAATCACAAAGAAGGCATGCCAGCGGCTCTACTTTGGTTAGGAGTTGAAGAGATTTGGTATGTCACTAAAGACTCTCATAAATTTCTACAGATGTACGTTGGAGAGCATTCTGAGTGGTGGCATCACCACCTGGTATGGAGATTCCAATATGCAGGATTGAAAGTGGCTGCAGAGGGTTGTAGACTCAACCAGCTCAATCATGGGCACAATCCTCCCCACCATTGAGGACATCTTCAAGAGGCGGTGCCTCAAGAAGGCAGCATCCATCATCAAGGACCCTCACCACCCGGGACACGCCCTCTTCATGTTACTACCATTGGGGAGGAGGTACAGGAGCCTGAAGACCCACACTCAACATTTCAGGAACAGCTTCTCCCCTCTGCCATCAGATTTCTGAACGGTCCATGAACCCATGAACTCTACCTCATTATTCCTCTTTTGCACAATTTATTTATTTCTTTAACTTTTGTAATTTTTATGTTTTTATGTCTTTGCACTGTACTGCTGCCACTAAACAACAAATTTCACGACATATGTCAGTGATAATAAACCTGATTCTGATTCTGAGGTCATCAGACTGAAATAATAAGCCCAGTGTGCTGGTTGAAGTCACCCACTGTGACGTCTTTATTCCTTCCCTTCCCACAATAATCATTGTCATCACGAATTTCAATGGATCTGTAATGGCAGAGTACATAAATCATGAAGGTATGTTCAGTTCAAACCCTGTCTTAGCTGTCTTACTTTTAATGGGGATTCCAAGTGCATTGGGGATTGAGGAGAGAGACTGAACAGAATAGGTGGAATAGATTCTGCAAGCAAATCAGGGAAGGATTGTCTCAGTATTATGGGGGAGTACCTGAACTCCTTGCATTATTGGAACCAGGAAAGATCCATGCTGAGGCCTTCACATTTAGTAAATGCACAATAATCCAAATATGAGGAAAACAAGTTTTAGATAGAGTAATACTGGGCGTATCTCAGTGCTAACAAGAAGAAATACAGAACGTGGTCAGTGTAGAAGGTTGCTGTGGGTTACAACAGGACATTGATAGGATGCAGAGCTGAGCTGAGAAGTGACAGTTGGAGTTCAACCCGAAAAACTGTGAAGTGATACACTTTGGAAGATCGAATTTGAAGGCTGAATACAAGGTTAATGGTAGGACTCTTAGAAGTGTGGAGAAACAGAGGGATCTTGGTGGTACACATCCATAGATCCCTCAAGGTTACTGTGCAGGTTGATAGGGTTGTTAAAAAGGCATATAGTGTGTTGGCTTTCATTAGTCGGGGTACTGAGTTCAAGAGCCACAAGGTAATGTTGCAGCTCTATAAAACTCTGGTTAGACCACACGTGGAGTTTTGTTCAGTTCTGGTCACCTCATTACAGGAAGGATGTGGAAGCTTTAGAGAGGGCGCAGAGGAGATTTACCAGGATGCTGCCTGGATTGCAGAGCGTGTCTTATGAGGATAGGTTGAGTGAGCTAGGGCTTTTCTCTTTGGAGAGAAGGAGGATGAGATGTGACTTGATAGAGGTGTACAAGATGATAAGAGGCATTGATCGAGTGGACAGTCAGAGATTTTTTCCCAGGTTAAAAATAGGTAACATGAGGGGGGCATAATTTTGAGGTGATTGGAGGAAGGTATAAGGGGGATGTCAGAGGTAAGTTTTTTACACAGAGAGTGGTAGGTGCTTGAAACGCACTGTAGGCAGAGGTTGTGGGGGCAGATACATTAGGGGCATTTCAGAGACTCTTAGATGGCCACATGAATGATAGAGAAATGGAGGGCTATGTGAGAGGAAAAGGTTAGATCAATCTTAGAGCAGGATAAAATGTCAGCACAACATCATGGGCCGAAGGGCCTGTACTGTGCTGTAGTGTTCTATGTTCTATATAGATGCAGTGTAATAGAAACAGAAACATGTTTTGGAAGTAAATAAAATGAAATTTACTTCAAACACAGGAGAGTTTGCTGGTCAAAAACTGCCCCTTGCTCCTTTCTCTGCAACTGAAGGCTTGATTTATCTCTGACTGTTTCCAACACTGACCTGAAACTTTAACTCTCTCCAGATACCCCACCAACCTGCTGAGTGTCCCCAGTATTTTCTGTTTTCACTTCCTGTTTTAGATACATGTTCTGTAGCTGGAGTTGACACTGACTCTGTTTGCTATGTCATTAATATAACAATGGAGAGACACTATAAGAAATCTGCCTTGCTGCTTTTTGTCTCTGAATCAATAAGTAAGCCTGTCCCAGCCCTGTAGTGCATTGTAATCCACCAATGCATTGCTTGACTCTTTGAAGGTGAATGGGAATGAGATGGACTTCACACATGTTGACAGTGTAAAAGGCAGCAGGAAGAGCATTAGATTATCAGGTAGCTCCACAGTGCCAAAGGATAAAATGGTCCTGGTTTCCTGTAAGTGCTTTACTGCAACTTCATTGCTTGTTAACTCTGCTTTCAGTTTTTCAAAAATATTCGGCCATGGGATCACTAGAAAAGACAGCAGTTACTCCATGAGAATGTAGAGTCATAGAGTCATACAGCACAGAAACAGGCCCTTCCGCCCAACTTGGCCATGCCAACCACGTTGTCTACCCAAGCTATTCCCATTTGCCTGCATTTGGCACATATCTCTAAACCCTTCGTATCCAAGTACCTGTCCGAATGTATTTTAAATGTTGTAATTGCACCTGCCTCTATAGCTTCCTCTGGTAGCTTGTTCCATGCACCCACCACCCTCTGTGTGAAAATGTTTCCCCTCATCTCCCTTCTATATCTTTCCCCCTCATCTTAAGTTTTCCCCTCTTCTTTTAGATTCTTCTCCTCTGGGAAAAAGGACTGTGACCATTCAGCTTATCTATGCCCCTCATGATTTTATATGACTCTATAAGGTCACCCCTTAGCCTCCTACAGTCCAGGGAAAATAATCCCAGCCTATCCAGCCTCTCATTATAACTCAAACCCTCCAGTCCCAGTAAGTGGTGCTGTCTCACATCATTGTCCCTGTGATGGAGGCTCTCCAAGACCACTCAATAATGGGGATCCCTAGGATTTTGACCCAGCATTTATTTCAGATGATTGTCAGGTCAAAATTGTAGGTAATGGGTTTGTCAGGTTTTACTGAGGAGTTGATGCAGTGCATCTTATTGATGGGATTTGACTTCAGCCATGGAGGGAGTGAATGTCCATTTGGTGTTGAACTTGCAGGTTGCTTTGATCTCATTGGTGTTGACCTTCCTGGGCATCGTTGGAACAGTGGAGAGTATTCTATCACAGTCCTGATCAGTGCCCTGTTGATAGTGCAATTGTTTTAGGTAGTGAGGGGTGAGTCATTGCCCATAGAACACTCAGCATCTGATCTGCTTTTGCAACCACAGTTTGTATGGGTGAATTTGAGAGAACCTGTGAATGGCAGATTTCTTCCCTTGTACTCTCAGGCACTTGTGTGTCTGGACAAATTTTCCATGTGAGGCAAGGGGTGAAGAACCATGCTGTATTTCATACAGGACAAATTGCTTTATTGAAACTGGCATTCTGCCATCTGCTTTTATGTACTTCGGGGAACGTCAGTTTCTTCAGCAGTTCTTTATAATTGCATGTGAGAACTGTAACTTAGGTTATCAGTGAATTATGCCAGGTTCTGCAATGGAGAAACTGCGCAGAGTGGATGATACAATAGTTCAAGAACTTGTTAAGGGAGAAATAAATCCACAAGTGCATCCCTCAGTGCTGAACTAAAAATATTTGGGTATTTGTGAAATTACAGATTACTCTCATCCCAAGAAGTGCAAAAGAAGGAATTTTAAGTTCTGAGGTCCTGGTATAACGCACACCAGTCCTCATTGAGGGGTCAGCGGTAGAAAGGGTGAGCAGCTTCAATTTCCTGGGTGTCAACATCTCAGAGGATCTATCCTGGGCCCAACACATTGATGCAATCACCAAGAAGGCACGCCAGCCGCTCTACTTCGTTAGGAGTTGAGGAGATTTGATATGTCATCAAAGACTCTTACAAACTTCTATAGATGTACGGTGGAGAGCATTCTGACTGGTTGCATCACAGCCTGGTACGGAGGCTCCAATGCACAGGATCACCAGATGCTGCAGAGGGTTGTAGACTCAGCCAGCTCCATCACGGGCACAACCCTCCCCACCATCGAGGACATCTTCAAGAGGAGGTTTCTCAAGAAGGCGGCATACATTTTTAAGGACCCTCACTATCCAGGACATGCTCTCTTCTCATTACTACCATCTGGGAGGAGGTACAGGAGCCTGAAGACCCAAACTGAACAATTCAGGAACAGCTTCTTCCCCTCTGCCATCAGATTTCGGAACGATCCACAAACCCATGAACACCACCTCATTATTCCTTTTTGCACTATTTATTTTTGTAATTTATAGATTTTTTTATGTCTTGCACTCTGCTGCTGCTGCAAAACAACAAATTTCATGACATGTGTCAGTGATAATAAACCTGATTCTGATTATGATAATTGGGAGGGGAAATCTTCAATGCAGCACTTCAGTTGTAGCTCCTGGTGACTATATTCAATGGCAGTTTCAACAGATGAATGGCATTAATGCAGCTAGGTATTTACCTAAATCTGAGTCATGTCTGCATGTGAAGAATTTTCTCCAGAACTCTTTAGTAATGTTGTTTCATTAGGAGGACTTCTCTGTTATTGCTTCGAAGTGCACAAGTCACCACTCAGAATTAGAAAAGGTGCCATGCATCCAAGAATAATCAAATTCAGAAATGCAATTTGCAATTAACCCAATGTAGGGCAACAAAACTTAAACAGCTTGTCAAATGATAGGCTGCTCTTGGACCCTGCATTATTTACTAATAGGTAGCTGAGGACCGACAGGAAGTAGCAAGTCGTGATTTTCTTGGAACTTGGTGGCAGAGGTCCTGAGTTTGGAAAGTGCTGACAAAGAACCCTGGGGTTATGAATCCTGTACATTTTGTAGATGGTTAATACTGCAGCTAGAATCTGCTGGTGGGGGAGGGAATGAACGTTTATGACAGTGGACAGGATGTCAATCACACATGTATTGAGGCTCTTGAATGTCGTTGAGCTGCATTCTTCACACACTTTTTTGCAAAAAAAAAGGACTGCGTGATTGACAGTGAGGAGGAAAGTTTTAGACTGCAGCAAGATACAAGTGGTCAGTTCAGTTGAACTGTTCCTAAGAAAACAAGCCTAATATTCAATCTTTCCTCAGAGATCCAATTTTCCAGAACTGTATGCTGTACTCAAGCTATGGTCTAATTAGTGTTGTATATAGTTCTAGCATAACCTACTCATACTATATATTCTTGGCTAGTGAAAGAAAGCACAACAAATGCCATGACAAAGGGTCTTCAACCCTGAAACATTCACTCTGTTTCTCTTTCCACAGCTGCTACCTGACCTACCAAACCTTCCCAGCAATTTCTGCTTTTCATTCAGGTTTGTAGCATCTGCATTCTTGTCTTAATTTTCTTGCACGTTAAATCTGTACCTCCAGTAATTGTTCTCTCCACTAAGAGAAACATGTTCTTCTTGTTCAATCTGCCTAGGCTTCTCATAATTTTAACCCACTTCAGTCAATCTCCCCTTAGTTTCTCCTCTGTCTCTGTCTCTGTCTCTGTCTCTCTCTCTGTCTCTCTCTCTCTCGCTTTCTCTCTCGTATTGAGCACTAAAAGGATTTCTGAAGGAGAGGGATGTTGCGGCAGACTTGATGGAAAGCCAGGCAGTACCCAAGTATCAAAATCCACAATAGTGACAACTAACTGGATGGATGTAGAGTTGGATGGTCAGCAGTTGAGTGGGAACAGGTAGGAGATTTCCTGGATGAGGTAAGTCCGGTGATGACGTTGGGAGAGAAATTGAAGAACAGGAAATCCAGGAGACGGTTAGTAGATCAGTCAGCATTTGTGGAAAGAGAAAGTTAACTTTTCATTTGGAAGACATTTACTCAGAACTGATGGAGTTAACTCTGTTTCTCTCTCCACAGATGCTGCCTGATCTGTTGGGTGTTTCCAGCATTTTCTATGCAGTTGCAAATGCTGAAACCTGAAGCTTTTTTGATTTTAGGACAAGGATTGGAGGAAATGGAAATATTAACCATCTAGTTAGTAGTCACTATTAATGGTGTGTTTTTTTTTCAGTATATTTAAATATTTGAATACAAATTCCCCTCTCTGCCATGCTGGGAATTGAATTCATGTCTCTAGATCAATAGTATGCATTACTAGTCCAATAACTTGACCACCATGCTATTGAACCTATGGTTGAAGTACAGTTCAACCATAATTGAATTGAATGGCACAGGAATTTCAAGGCCTGAATATCTTATTCTTATTTCATTCTTTTAATAGTCAGCAATAAGTGTAAGGGAATGAACCATCCTGTCTTCCTCAGCTGTCATCAGAGCTTCTCAAGCTAGAGAATGCAGAGGGTGTACAGAGGTTAAAGAATCAGAATCAGGTTTATTATCACTGACATATGTTGTGAACTTTGTTGTTTTGCAGCAGCAGAAGTTCAGTGCAAGACATACAAATTACAATAAGCATCAAAAAGAAATAAATAGTGCAAAAGAGGAATAATGAAGTAGTGCTCATGGGTTCATGGACCATTCAGAAATCCGATGGCAGAGAGAAGAAGCTGTTCCTGAAACGATGAGTGTGGGTCTTCAGGCTCCAGTACCTCCTCGCCGATGGTGGTAATGAGAAGAGGGCATGTGCCGGGTGGTTTGAGGCCTTATGGATGCTGCCTTCTTGAGGCACCACCTCTTGAAGATGTCCTCGATGGTGGGGAGGGTTGTGCCCATGATGGAGCTGGCTGAGTCTACAACCCTCTGCAGCCTCTTTAGATCCTGCATGTTGGAGCCTCCGTACCAGGCGGTGATGCAACCAGTCAGAATGCTCTCCGCTGTACATCTGTAGAAATTTGCAAGGGTCTTTGGTGACATACCAAATCTCCTCAAATTCCTAACGAAGTAGAGCTGCTAGTGTGCCTTCTTGGTGATTGCATCAATGTGTTGGGCCCAAGATAGATCCTCTGAGATGTTGACACCCAGGAACTTGAAGCTGCCCATACTTTCCAGTGCTAACCTCTCAATGAAGTCTGGTGTGTGTTCTCCTGACTTCCCCTTCCTGAGTCACAATCAATTCCTTGGTCTTGCTGACGTTGAATGTGAGGTTGTTGTTGCAACATTGCTCAACCAGCCGATCTATCTCACTCCTGTAACACCTCTTCATCGTCATCTGAGGTTCTGCCAACAACAACACTGGTGTTATCGGCAAATTTATAGATGGCATTTGAGCTGTGCTTAGCCATACAGGCATGAGTGTAGAGAGAGTAGAGCAGTCAGCTAAGCACGCATCCTTGAGGTGTGTCTGTGTTGCTTGTCAGCGAGGAGGAGATGTTACTACCGATCCGTATTGACTGTGGTCTCCCGATAAAGAAGTTGAGGATCCAGTTGCAGAGGGAGGTACAGAGGCCTGGGTTTTGAAGCTTGGTGATCTGCCTTTTGCCATGCCAACTGTCTCTATGGCATCTCTCTACAAATGCAAGTTTGTTTTATTATTTTGTGGATACTTACCCACCAAAAATTAATATTAGATGGCCAACTTTTTACTTACTTTGTGCCCTTTGAACTTGCATGCCATTGAACTGGATTGTCTCGGACCTATTGCACAGAGTAGATTCACACTCATGGGTCTTGGATGCCTTCACTCTTTCCCCAGATGAACAAAGGGCCAGACAAGTTGAACCTCCACATCTGGGAGGTGTTCTGAGCACCAGAGTGTTCTTCGAGCAGTGTGCGCAAACATTCCTAATAATTACTCTGAGAAAGGCTGTAAATTATTAATACACAGAGAACGTTCCAGATGTTGAAAATCGGAAACATGAATGGAAGCCGCAGTGGTAAATTGGTAAATTGGTTTATTACTGTCACATGTACCGAGGTACAGTAAAATACTTTGTTTTGCATGCCATCCATCCAGATCATTTCATTACAACAGTGCATTGAGGTAGTATAAGGGAAAACAATAACAGAATGCAGAATAAAGTGTTACAGTTGCAGAGAAATTGCAGTGCAGGCAGACAATAAGGTGCAAGGCCATGAAGAGGTAGATTGTAAGGTCAGGAGTCCATTTTATCATATTAGGGGACTGTTCAATAATCTTACAACAGCAGGATAGAAGCTGTCCTTGAGCCTGGTGGTATGTGCTTTCTGGCCTTTGTATCTTCTGCCTGATGGGAGAGGGGAGAAGAGAGAATGTCCGGGGTGGGTGCAGTCTTTGATTATGTTGGCTGCTTCACTAAAGCAGCGAGAAGTGTAGACAGAGTCCATGGAGGGGAGGCTGGTTTCCGTGATGTGCTGAGCTGTGTCCACAACTCTCTGCAGTTTCTTGTGGTCACGGGCAGAGCAGCTGCCATACCAAGCCACGATGCAACCGGATGGGATGCTTTCTATGGTGCACCAATAAAAATTGGTGAGGGTCGAAGGGGACATGCCAAATTTCTTTAGCCTCCTGAGAAGTTAAAGGGACTGGTGTGCTTTCTTAGCCGTGGTGTCCATACTCACAGATCAGGAGGCATCTGTGCTTATGGGTGACCTCTGAAGAAAGAGCATTGATTTTTAACTCCTTTTTATTCTTTACAGGTGCTGCCTCTCCTGTGAGTTCTTCCAATATTTTACATTTGTAAATTAATAAAAAGTTAATGAATTTCATACATTGTGGGACAATTGCCTCATAATTAATAATGGAAAGTCTGTCTCAACAAGCACCCATTGTTTTGTAATGGCCCAGACTAAAATCCACTCAAGGAGTTCAGAGATATTGACTCTCAGGGTTCCTCTTTTATTGTGAACTTGAATCCATTTTCTTCTTTATATTATACTGGTGTGAAGCACTTTGCGGCTTCCTTCTACACCTAAACGTTATTGATTAACGCAAGGTGTCAAAGAATTGTTGTATAATCGGTACTGCACTGGCTGAAAGGGTGTGGAAGCAGATTCGATAATTATGTTCAAAAGTGAATTTGATTTGTTTTTGGATAGGAATATTTTACAGAAAAATACAGGGGATTAGGACTAATTGGATAGCACTTTCCTATATCATTCCATAATACATTTATTTACTTTGTCGTATAACTATATGATTAAAGCACAGAAAGAGTCCATAAACTGCCGCTTTTGCAGCATTTGACTATCTACCATCTTCCTGCATTCTTCTGGTATCAATGCATGCATGACACATAGTTAGATTATCTCCAAAGTACCTCAAATCGTGTTCACAAATGCCCTTGCCCATTTTGTTTCTCTTATTCTATTACATCTTTTATTCAGGTGCACCAACTGTTTAAGCAGGAACTGCCCAACAGATCTCATAGTTCAGTGCATAAACAAATGTTTATTTTCAAGATTGTACATTTCTAATTTTCTGAAGACTGATTGTGACAAAGTTGAGATGCAGACACATAACTCCCTCGTCTAATCAGGAGCAGAATATGAACACATTGAATGATACCAAGAGAACTTTTTGCCTGTTTAAAGCTGTATAACACTTTCTCTTTTTATAGAAACAGTGAGAACAGATAACTTATTAATATACACTTTTAATGACCAACATTGATAATTTTAGATCAGTAATTGGTTTTCAGATTCTTCCTGACCTCTTTACAAGCTCAGGTGTTGAATTGATTTTGGGCTATTTATTCTGATCTGGATCTGAACTCAAAAGTAGTTTTTGTTTCTTTGTCAGACAAGATCCTTCACTTTCTGAAGTCTGGATCCTGTTCAGACACAACTCCATGATCATGTGGTTCATCACAGAGTCAGACAGCGCAGAAACAGGCCCTTTGGCCCAACTGGTCCATGCCGACCACAGCATCCTCCCTGCTGGTCTTAGTTGGCTGCGCTTGGCCCATAACCCTCCAAGCCCTTCCCCTCCATGTACCTATCCAAATGTCTCTTAAATGTTGCAATTGTACCAGCCTTGACACTTCCTCTGGCATCTCATTCCAGGCACTCACCACCCTCTGTGTAAAGAAGTTACCTCTCAGGTCTCATTTAAATCTCCCCCCTCTTATCTTTTATCTGTGCCGTCTCATTATAGACTCCCCAACCCTGTGGAACAGACAATGACTGTGCACTTTATCCATACCCCTCATGATTTTATAAATTTCTATGAAATCACCCCTCATTCTCCTATACTCCAAGGAATAAAGATCCAACGTGGCCAACCTCTCCCTATAACTCAGGCTCACTAGTCCAGGCAGCGTCCTCGTAAATCTGTTCTGCACCCTCTCCAGCTTGACAATGTCTTTCCTATAACAGGGTGACCAAAACTGTACACAACTCTGCTAGTTCATCAACTAGAATCAGACTCAGAATCAAGTTTATTATCACTGACATATGTCGTGAAATTTGTTGTTTTGTGGCAGCAGTACAGTGCAAAACATAAAGGCATAGAAATTACTATAAGTTACAGAAATAAATAAATAGTGCAAAAGAGGAATAATGAGGTAGTGTCCATGGGTTCATGGACCATTCAGAAATCTGATGGCAGAGGGGAAGAAGCTGTTCCTGAAGTGTTGAGTGTGGGTCTTCAGGCTCCTGTACCTCCTCCCTGATGGTAGTAACATGAAGAGGGCATGTCTCAGGTGGTGAGGGTCCTTAGTGATGGATGACACCTTCTTGAGGCACTGTGTCTTGCAGATGTCCTCGATGGTGGGGAAGGTTGTGGCCTTGATGGAGCTGGCTGAATCTCTGCAACCTCTTTCGATCCTGTAGTCTCCATACCAGGCTGTGATGCAACCAGTCAGAATGCTCTCCATCGTACATATGCAGAAATTTGCAAGGGTCTTTGGTGACATACCAAATCTCCTCAAGCTCCTAACAAAATAGAGCTGCTGGCGGGCCTTCTTTGTGATTGTATCAATGTGTTGGGCCCAGTATAGATCCTCTGAGATGTTGATGCCCAGGAACTTGAAGCTGCTCACCCTTTCCACCGCTGACCCCTCAATGAAGACTGGCGTGTGTTCTCCTGACTTCCCCTTCCTGAAGTCCACAATCAATTCCTTGGTCTTGCTGATGTTGAGTGCGAGGTTGTTGTTGAGACATCACTCAACCAGCCGATCTATCTCACTCCTGTACGCCTTTTCATCACCATCTGAGATCCTGCCAACAGCAGTGGTGTCATCGATTAATTTATAGATGGTGACTGAGCTGTACCTAGCCACACAGTCATGATTGTAGAGAGAGTAAAGCAGTGGGCTAAGCACTCATTCTTGAGGTGCATCTGTGTTGATTGTCAGCGAGGAGGAGATGTCACTACCGATCCACACTGACTGTGGTCTCCCGATAAGGAAGTCAAGGATCCAGTTGCAGAGGGAGGTACAGAGGCCCAGGTTTTGAAGCTTCACTTTTCTTGAAACTACACTTGGTTCATCTCCAGCAGAGGCCATTTGATTTACCTGAACACTTTGAATTCTTTCACTAATTTCAACCAACTATCTCTTGACCCTTTAATACTTTTTTCAGTGATTTCCTTTTGATTTTTACTGAATCCATCAGGAACCAAATAGACCGAAGTAGGAAGGTAATCAAATTCCATTTTGTTCTGCAGTAAACACAAGTTTCACCAAATTGAGACTTGATGTGAATAAGTGAGACAGAAGTGGCACTTAGGACAGATTTTGATATTGAAAATTGAAGAATCATTACATCTGCATGAAAAATGTACACACACTGTCTACTTGTTTCACTAGTTCAATAATGTGAATAGTTTTTAGTTCATTTTCTTCTTGACAATCAGAGTATTGCAGTTTCTTTTACTTTGGTTTATAAACTTCTCTCTTTGTCTCTCTCTCTCCTCTCTTTTCTCTTTTTTCCTATTTTCTTTCTCTCTACTCTCTCGTTTGCTCTTCTTCCTCCTTGTTTTCTCTGCTTTATCTCTCTCTGTTTCTCCCCTGTACATACTTGCGCTCCCCCCCCACTCCCCCACTACTTTTTACAAAGTAATTGGTAATTGGTCATTGGTTTATTGTTGTCACATGTACTGAGATACAGTGAAAACACTTGTTTTTCATGCCATCCATACAGATCATTTCAGAACATAAGTACACCAAGGTAGTACTAAGGGAAAAGCAATAATGATTTCCATAGTGCTGCGGTTAGCACAACACTATTACAGCGCCAGTGACCCAGGTTCAATTCCCTCCGCTGTCTGTAAGGAGTTTGTACGTTCTCCTCGTGTCTGCATGGGTTTCTTCTGGGTGCTCCGGTTTCCTCCCACATTCCAAAAAGACGTACAGGTTAGGAAGTTGTGGACATACTATGTTGGCACCGGAAGCGTGGCGACACTTGCAGCTGCCCCCAGGACACTCTATACAAAAGATGCATTTCACTGTGTGTTTTGATGTACACGTGACTAATAAAGATATCTATCTTAGCAAGTAAAAATTCCATGATCGAGTATGGAGATGAGAAATGCTATTACAAAACACAAGATTTATGTACTCTGCATTTGGAAAAGGAATTTTTCATTAAATGAAATCGGGGATTTACTGCATGGAATACAAAGTTGTTATTTTGCTTCTCTTCTCCATACCTCTACCTCTGTTTTTGCATTCACCTGTGTATAGCCCACAAACGAGCAGCCACCCGTGCTGTAGCAAGCCTTGGTAAAAACCTGATTCATCACATGTTATTGGGGCTTATTGGTATTGGTATTGGTTTATTATTGTCACTTGTACTGAGGTACAGTGAAAAACGTGTCTTGCATACCGATCGTACAGATCAATTCATTACACAGTGCATTAGTGTAGTACAGGTAAAAACAATAACAGTACAGAGTAAAGCGTCACAGCTACAGAGAAAGTGCAGTGCAATAAGGTGCAAGGTCCGTTACACTACTCAGCTCAAGCATTACAGTTGTTCACATAGCAGCAGCATTAGAATCATAGAGTTCTACATCATGGAAACAGGCCCTTTGTCCATGCTGACCAAAGTGTCTTCCTGAGCTAGTCCCACTTGCCTGCATTTGGCCCATATCCATCGAAACCTTTCTTGTCTACGTACCTGCCCAAATGTATTTTAAACATTGTAATTGTACCTGCCTCTACCACGTCCTCTGGCAGCTCCACCGCCCTCTGTGTGAAAAACTTGCCTCTCAGGTCCCCTTTAAATCTTTCCCCTCTCACCTTAAACCTGTGCCCATTAGTTTTAGACACTCCTGTCCTGGGAAAAAGACCATGACTATCCACCCTACCTATGCTCCTCATGATTTTCTAAACCAGTATAAAGTTACCCCTCAGCCTCCTTCGCTTCACGGAAAACAATCCCAGCCTATCTACTCTCTCTTGGGATTGCACCTGTTAAGTTACTTATTAGTTGTGAATCACTTTGTAATATCCTCTTCCATAGTCTGCACACATTTCTGGTAGAAATGGTGAAATACAGTCTGCAGTAGGAACGCTGCGCTGATTTTTACCTCACACCAATATATACTTAAATTGCCAAGACGTAGAAGACCACAGACCAAGTGCTGGTAAAAGTGTCGATGGGTAATTAATGGTCAACATGGACATGATGGACCAAAGGACATGTATCTGTGTTGTATGACTTTATGACTTTATGAATATAAAAAAACAGAAAATAGTCAGTAGGTCAGGCAGCATCTGTGAGGAGAGAAAAAACTGAGTTGAGGTCGGCAATTCTTCAACAGAATTGGCTGGATCCAACATGAGGCTGGTTATCTGTAGCTGATTAGAACTCATGGACCATTGAGCCTACAAGGCCACAGGTTAACCCAAATGATTCAATTGCCCACTGAGAAATTGGGTCTTTCCCCGAGACCTTGCCACAGCAACCTTCTGTTGTGCATTGCTATGTATGGTCTGTGCACAGTAAGATTCCACAAACAGCAATGTTGAATGATTGGTGGTGATGGTTGAGTGAGGTCTGTTATACTGAAGACCAGCATAACTACATCCTTTTCCTTGAATAAGGGCACAGGACCTTTTAAAATCAACCAAGCACGGAGCTGGTTCATGTCTGCACTTGGTGCCATCTCCATCTGCCTCCACTCTCTCTGTACCTCATTGCAGCATCAGGCAAGACTATGAGCTTGAGTCCTTGGGTGCAACCAGTTCAACAAAATGGCATTGTGTCTTCATCTGTAATTAGACCATATGACATTGAAAGGATGCAAAAAATAATGGAGAATAATACTTGGCAGTGAACGTATGGATCACAACTGGTCAGTCTGGTTAACAGGTGCATGCAGGTCGAAGTGTCTCTGAGGCATTTCCTCCACTCCTCTGCGCCAGAGTCCTTATATTCCTCACATTTGACCTTTAATTGTCTGCACGATGACTCACGAGCTGAAGGAAGTGCAAATCCTTCTGCACCCTGCTCCTGTGTGCCAACAACAAGATGGAAAATCGTCCCCCTCAACCCATAGTGCATAGTACACCTTCCTACTCTATAACCTCCTCCAACTTCATAACCCTCTGAGTTACCTGTCCTGTTCTGATTCTGGCCAGTTGATCCACCCCAATTTTAACCTCGGTCTCATTTGGCTCTCATGCCTTCAGCTACCTGGACCCTTAGTTCTAAAATTCTCCAGCCTCCCTACCTTCCTTTATTCCAAACAGATGATCCTTAAAGCCTACACCATCTGCCCTAATGTAATTTGCGTGTCACATTATATTTGCTAGTTCTTTTTTGAAATCGCTTTGGGATATTTTGCTACATTAGACACAGTGTATTAAGAGACCTTCACTTCTTCATGACAAGAGAGATAAGAGAAGGAAAGATTTAGGAGTAAGGCGAGAGGGGAAAGATTTAAAAGGGACCTGAGAGGAAACTTTCACACAGAGGGTGGTGGGTATATGGAACAAGCCGCCAGACGAAGCTGTAAAGGCAAGTACAATTACAATGTTTAAAAGACATTTATAGATAAGATAAGATTTCTTTATTAGTCAGATGTACATTGAAACACACAGTGAAATGCATCTTTTGCATAGAGTGTTCTGGGGGCAGCCCGCAAGTGTCGCCATGCTTCCAGCGCCAACATAGCATGCCCACAACTTCCTAACTTGTACGTCTTTGGAATGTGGGAGGAAACCGGAGCACCTGGAGGAAACCCACGCAGACACGGGGAGAATGTACAAACTCCTTACAGACAGTGGCCGGATTTGAACCTGGGTCGCTGGCGCTGTAAAGTGTTACGCTAACCGCTACACTTACCGTGCCTGCCCCCTTTTAGACAGGTACATGGATAGAAAAGGCCTAGAGGGATATGGGCCAAACAGAGGCAAATGGGACTAGCTTGAATAGACACCTTGGTTGGCATGGACGAGTTGGGACGGAGGGTCTGTTTCCGTGCTATGTAACTCTTTGACTATGACTTTAAGATGTAGTATATTCTTTGTAATGCTGTGTGCAGTGCTACCTGAGTTGCACAACCAGTGAAGGAAACCTCAGACAAAAAGCACTACATTTTGAACAAATGCTCCCAATTAAGCAAATCAAACCTACAAATGGAAACTGTAAAAAATACCTGAAGCAAATTGTACCCTCTTTCCATTATAGTCTTTCTGCCTGATAGAAGAGATTTAAAAATACAAAGAAAACTACTTAATGAAGTGCACGGCCCTAAATCTGATCTGTTTTAGTTCATAAGACCAAGTATTTGAGCTGATTTAACAGAGAAACTACAGTAGTCACTCTCTGCCACAAAGGTGCTGATTAATTAAAGTCTGCAAATCACCGGAATTCACAGCTGTTCTGGTCAAAAGAAAAAATGACGAAGTGTTAAATGTTAACTTAAGCATCCGCAGTGTTTAAATATCAGCTCAAGCAATAAAAAGCAAAACCAGCAAAAAGCCTGATGTTTGGTGCTTTAGCCATGGAATAGACAAAGCCTGGATGACAGCATTGTGATATGCAGTTCACCTTTGGTCTTAAATAAGGATGACTACTTACAACCGAGGAAAATTTCAGCCGATGGGGTGGGTGATTTGTTGGTGCCGTGAGGTCAGTTTGTCGACTTTCTAACCTCAGGCAGCAGATTATGAATCACCCAAGCTCACTCACTGTCAGTATGGAGGATAGGGGATGGATGTGAGGTATCCAATCATTCTGTCCAGTGACGGTTGTTTGCTAACAACTCATTGAAGAGTACTTCAGCTGATAGCTTATTCCTTCAGGAAACGTTCACTTCCTATTTCTTACATTCATTATTCCAAAGCCTGGCCTCCGTAAATCTGAACTCATTCATGTCTCTGCCTCCTATATTCTAATACACACATGCCACATTCATCCACCTCCTTCTTGCTTACTGACCATTTGCAGTCTCTGACCCTTTTGCTGCCAATTAAGCAACAAAATATACTTTAAAGTTCTGTTCCATGCTGTTAAGTCCGTTCCAAGGCCTCTGTAAAGTAGTCCAACTCTAAAACCTGCCAAGACACCCACCCTTCTCCAATTCTGGCCTCAGGACCATCTCTAAATTTGATCATTCCATCATTGGTGGCACTATCTTCAGCCCCCTATCTCCTGAGCTCTGGAATTCCACTCCCAAGCCCCAAAATTCCATCCCTAAGCTTCTTTGCATCTCTAATTTTCTTTCCTGCTTTAAAACATTCAATCAAATCTACCTTTTTGACCAAGTTTTTGGCCATTTGCCTTGGCAAGTGAAATAAAAGCAGAAAATGCCGAGAATATTCAACAGTCCAGGCAGCATCTAGGGCAAGCGAAGCAGAATTAATGTTTCAGGATTCAACTGAAATTCTGATGAAAGGACTTCAACCCGAAACATTAACTCTGTTTCTCTAGAGAGACAAAGGACTGCAGATGCTGGAATCCAGATGAAAAACACCACGACGCTGGAGGAACTCGGCAGGCCAGGAAGCATCCGTGGAGAAAAGCAGGCGGTCAACGTTTCGGGTCAGGACCCTTCTTCAGGACTGAAGATAGGAAAAGGGGAAGCCCAATATATCGGAGGGAAAAGCAGAGCAGTGATGGGTAGACAAAAGAGGGGAGGCAGGGTGGGCACAGGGTGGTGATAGGTAGATGCAGGTAAGAGATAGTGATAGGCAGGTGTGGGGGAGGAGGGGGGAGCAGATCCACAGGGGGATGGTCAAAGGTAAGGAGAGAAATGAAAAAGGTAGAAAAAAGAGAGAAAGGCTAGGAAAGGGAAGAAGCATGGTGGGAGGGTGGTTGTGGGGACTTTAAGTAATCCCCACCCTCCCTTGCCCCGAACCCCCCCCCCCACCACGCTTCTTCTCTTCTTCCCTTTCCTAGCCTTTCTATTTTTTTTCCTTTTTTTCCCATCCTTTCTCCTCCTTACCTTTGACCCATCCCCTGGTGGATCTGCTCTCCCCTCCTCCCCCACACCTTACCTGCATCTACCTATCACCACACTGAGCCCACCCCACCTCCCCTCTTTTGTCCACCTATCACTGCTCTGCTTTTCTCACCTATATATTGGGCTTCCCCTTTTCCTATCTTCAGTCCTGAAGAAGGGTCCTGACCCGAAACGTTGACCGCCTGCTTTTCTCCACGGATGCCAAGTTCCTCCTGCATCATCGTGTTTTTCAACTCTGTTTCTCTTTCCACCGATCTTGCCTGTCCTGCTGTGTGTGTACAGCATTTTCTGTCTTTATTACCGATTTCCAGCATTTGGAGGTTTTTTTGGTTTTCATTTATCTCCTGATGTGGCTCAGTGCCAAATTCAGGGAAGGACCCTGGATGTTTTAATTGTAACAGCATGTTGTTGTTGAGGATGAGATGGAGGTCAATAACATTATAAAATGTATTTAGTGAGGTGAGTATACAAGGAGTATTCCAACTTATTGGAAATTCCCTATGTGTGAGATCATCATGGATAGATCCATTAGGGATTTCAGGAAGAGATATTTCTCTCAGCAGGCAGTGAGAATGTGCAATTTGTCAAGGCTAGAAGTAGTTAAGGCCAACAGTGTAGAGCACTTAGGGGAAAACTGAGTAAGCATTGAAGGAGAAAGTTTTTGGATGCTCGGGCAACAGACTGGTAGGCTGATGTTCAGATAATGTTCAGATAGAGTTGTACAGCACAGAAACAGGCCCTTCAGCCCAACTGGTCCATGCTGGCCAAGATTCCCATTTCAGCAAGTCCGATTTGTCTACGTTTTGCCCATATCCCTCGAAATCTTTCCCATCCATGTACCTGTCCAAGTACATTTTAAATGTTGTTAATGCACCTGCCTCAGCCACTTCCTCTGGCAGCTCATTCCATACACTGACCACTCTCTGGGTGAAAACTTTGCCTTCAGGTTCCTATTAAGTCTCTCCTCTCTCACCTTAAACCTATGCCCTCTAGTTCTTAATTCCCAGCTCTGGGAAACAAACTGTGTGTATTCACCCTGTCTATACCCTTCATAATTTTAAGCACCTCTATAGGATCACCCCTCATTGTCCTATGGTCTGATGAAAAAAGTCCCAACCTGCTCAGCTTCTCTCCATAACTCAGTCCCTTGAGTCCTGGCAACATCCTCGTAAGTCTCCTCTGCAATCTTTCCAGCTTAACGGCATCTTTCCTATAGCAGGGTGACCAAAACTGAACACAATATTCCAAATGCAGTTTCAAATTATTCCAAATAATTCCAAACGATTCAACTTATTCCAAATTACGTTGCAGTTGTACAAACCAACGTCTTGCACAACTGCAACATAATATCCCAATCTCTGTACTCATTGCCCTGACTGATGAAGGCCAGCATGCCAAAAGCCTTCATTACCACCCTGTCTCTCTGCTATGCCACTTTCAGGGAACTGTGTACTTGTACTCCCTGGTCCTTCTGTTCTGCAACACTTCCTATGGCCCTATCGTTCACTGTGAATGTCCTTCCCTGATTTGTCTTCACAAAATGCAACACCTCGCACTTATCTGAATTAAACTCCAGCATTGATGCAGTGTTGGCACAGAGTAGGTCAGCACAGTAGTCTTTTCCTGATCTGTAAATCTAAGATGAAGTCTGGATTAATTGATCAAAACTAATGAAGAGAAAGAAATAGTTGTTTGTACAATTTTGTTTATCCTCAATGTAAGGAATTTGCAAGTATTTTAATTCATTTTCAGGATGTAAACATTGTTGTCAAGGCCAGCATTTATTGTCCATCCTGAATTGCTCTTGAGGGTGGGGGTGGTCGCTCAACTTTACTGAACTCTGTGGTCCCAAAATCCTTCTCCGGATTTCAGGAGAGTGAGACATAACTTGATGGAAACACCTAAGTTCCCATGGGATTCTGACAGTGAGAATGAGGAAGTATCCTCATTCAGGAATCAAGGGTTAAAAATAAGGACTTGCCCACTTCAGATGGAGATGAGGTGAAATTATTTTCTCTCAGAAAGTCATGCATCTTTGGAACTCTCTCTCTCTCAAAGGGGAAAAGTCTTTGAATATTTTTATGGAAGAGGTAAATAGATTCTTGATAAGGGCATGAATGGTCATAGGCAGGAGTAAGGAGCTGAGGTTACGTTCAGATCAGCCATGGGCTTACTAAATATCGGAGCTGGATTGGGAAGCCAAGTAGCCTACTCCTGCTCCTGATTTGTATTGTTGTTGTAGATTCACTAATAAATTTGACGTTGAGTAGACAGTTTGGTTTTGTTTTTATTCTGATCTTCACTTAGCTGAACTGGCTGGGCAATTTCAGAGGACAGTTGAGAGTCAACCACACTACTGGGCTGGAGTCACATTTAGATGTGACTGGGTAAGGACAACAGCTTTCCTTTCCTGAAGGACATTAATGAACTAGCTGGGTTTAATGATAATCTGGTAATTTATAGGTCATAAGTAATGAGATTTTGAGCTATTTTCTTTTAATTCCAATTTATTCAGAGACCTGAGTTCAAATGCAGAATTTAAATTCAGTTCCTAATTGTAACGTAGTGGCGTAGCTGGTAGAACTGTGGCCTCACAGCTCCAGTGACCTTGTTTCAATCCTGAGCTCTGGAGCTGTCTGCGCAGAGTTTGCGTGTTCTCTCTGTGACCACGTGGCTTTTCCTCGGGTGCTCTGGTTTCTCCCACATCCCAATGACTGTGTCGGCTAGAAAGTAAATTGACCACTGTAAAATACCTCTAGTGTGTAGGTGAGTGGCAGAGTCTGGGGAGAGTTAATGGGAATGTGGGGAGAGTTGATGAGAATGTGGGGAGAGTTGATGAGGATGTGGGGAGAATTAAATGGGATTAAAGTAGGATTGCTATAAATAAATGCTTGATGGTCATCGTGGACTTAGTGGGACAAAGGGCATCTTTCCACACTGCTTGACTCTCTATGGCTCTAAAAACCACGACCACCACTAGATTCCCATTAAAGACTCATCCAGTTCACTCATGTCCTTCAGGGGAGGAAACTTGCCAGCCTTACCTGGTCTGGCCTATACGTGAATCCTGACCAACAGCAATGTAGTGGATTCCTAAGTGTCCTTTGGAATGACCAACAAACCACGCTGTGCAGGAGGAATTAGGATGAGCAATAAGCGCAGGCCTTGCCAGCAATGCCCATAACCTGAAAATGAACAAATAAAATAAAAATGATGGACTACAACTCCCACAGTTGCCATGGTTGGATTTCAGAATCAGAATCAGAATCAGGTTTATTATCACCAACATATGTTGTGAAATTTGTTGTTTTGCGGCAGCAGTACAGTGCAAGACATAAAAATTAAGTTACAAAAATAAACAAATAATGCAAAAGGAGGAATAACCAGTTAGTTTTCATGGGTCCGTGGATCATTCAGAAATCTGATGGCCGAGGGGAAAAAGCTGTTGCTAAACGTTGAGCTCACATCTCTTGTTTTAGATTGTCCAGGCCCATGAATTACTAGTTCACAACCTTAACCACTTACACCATCACAGAAACCATCTCTTTATTTGCAGATTATTTTCCTGCCTTTGAACTAAAAAACAATCCTTGATCCTTTCAATTTATAATTCCAGGATTTCTGTTCATCCCTTCATGGTTCCGAATTATTCTGTTCGTATTGACTGATTATGCACCACTCTACGAGGAAAAGATGTTCTCTGTTGTCATAGCAGTGTTTTTACTTTGAATAGTCATTACTATTTCAGATATTAGAACCCTGAAAGTACATTGGCATTTGTAGTGGATCCACAGACAGAAACTTTGATCATGTATGAATAGAAACAAATTAAATACCATTTTAGATGATAAAGAACATTTAAAGCAGCAAATTGTTGATTTTATGATATTGTTTTCTTTCCATTAGCTTCACTTTAAGGATGCAGCAATTATCCTTAGAAAGAAATACTTAATATTTATCTATGCTACCCTTTCACCCTGAGGGAACCGTTTTTCCTTCTTTGAAATAGAACTTTGTCCATTGTATTTGGTTATGAATGTTCATCCAATATTCAACTTAGTTATTGTTTCCATTAAGTTAAGATATCTTTCATTAGTCACGTGTATATCGAAACACACAGTGAAATGCATCTTTTTGCATGGAGTGTTCTGGGGGCAGCCCGCAAGTGTCACCACACTTCCAGTGCCAACATAGCATGCTCACAGCTTCCTAACCTGTACATCTTTGGAATGTGGGAGGAAACCGGAGCACCCGGAGGAAACCCACGGAGACACGGGGAGAACGCACAAAGTCCTTCCAGACAGTGGCCAGAATTGAACCCAGGTTGCTGGCGTTGTAAAGCGTTATGCTAACCGCTACACTACCATGCCTAGCTCTCACTCGACACAACTACACATATCTATTGAGATACAAAAGACTGCAGACACAAGAATCTAGAACAATAAACAATCTGCTGGAGGAACTCAGCTGGTCGAGCAGCATCTGTGGGGGAGGGTGGGGTGGGGGAGGAATTGTTAACATTTTGGGTTGAAGCTTTGCACCAGGACCTGAAACGTCAACAATTCCTTTCCCCCAAAGATCCTGCTTAACCTGCTGAGTTCCTCCAGCAGATTGCTGATTGCTCTAGATTCTAACATCTGCAGTCTCCAGCAGATTCTTTGTAACACACAACTATATTTGGCTCCTAAAATTGCAGTTTTTAAACAGAAGCCTCAGACCTCTCTGGATGTTATCAAATGTGTGGATATATATCAGGCAAAGCTTCTGCCTATGGGCTTTGCCCAGCCAGTCATCTCACTTCAAACTCAGTGATAAGGTTATTTAACTATTCGACGTAGGCACCTCACAACAGCTGATACCTACAGGATTATATGAATTAGGAACAGAAGTAATCACTTGACCCCTCAATTCTCCCCATTTAATATTTTATGGTTGATCTGATTTTAACCTCAACTCCACATTCTTGTTTATGGCCAGTAACAAGATAAGATTTCTTTATTAGTCACATGTACATCGAAACACACAGTGGAATTTATCTTTTGCGTAGAGTATTCCGGGGGCAGCCCGCAAGTGTCGCCACGCTTACGGCGCCAACATAGCATGCCCACAACTTCCTAACCAGTACGTCTTTGGAATGTGGGAGGAAACCGGAGCACCCGGAGGAAACCCACGCAGACACGGGGAGAACGTACAAACTCCTTACAGACAACGAAGGAATTGAACCTGGATCGCTGGCGCTGTAATAGCGTTATGCTAACCGCTACACTGCCATTCCTGCCCTTTAACCTTTAACCTACTCGCTTATCAAGAATCCATCTACCACTATATTAAAAATATTGTAGGACTTTGCTTTCATCACCTTTTGAGGAAAGGACTTCCAGGTACCTTTGATCTTCTGAGAGAGAAAAAAACTTCTCTGCTTTATATTGATGACTTCTTATGATGTCTAGTTCTAGGCTCTCTCACAAGTGGATTTATCTTCTTCACATCCACCCTGTGAAAACCCTTAGGATCATACATGCTTCAATTAATTTGCCTCTCACTCTACAAGCTTAGATTGTTCTTCATAAGACAACCTGTCCATCCTAGGTATCAGTGTAGAAAGCCTTCTCTGTGCAGCTTCTAATGCATTTACATCCACATAAGACACCAGCCTGTGCTTCTGAGAGGGGGCACCCAAAGCTTTAACCAGGGAGGATATCCGATGGAATTAAAACAATAAATTTAATGGCATAATACCATTTCTTTCAGCAAAGTGCAATTGAAGTTCAACCTCCAACCATACCTCATCCACCACCACACAGGCTCAATTGGTTCTACAGCCACCAGTCATCCTGAACACCTTCCTTATCAACCTTCAATCCCACTTCAGCCCAGACTACTGAGTAGGACAATATTGATCCCAATTGGATCAGAACTGGACGTTTCTGCCAGTGTCCACCAGTGCAATACCCCACAGGTTTGTCAGCCTAAAGTTTGTGTCCAAGTATCTGCTGATGTTGCCATTTGGATTTCGAGGTGCAAAGAACTCCATTCCTCAGCATTAATGTCCCTTGCCTTTTTTATAAAAATAAAATAAAAAAATACTTCTGGAAGATAGCTGACTTTCATTTCTAAACACATGGGTGAGTTTAGCTTCAAGTTGATTGTATCCATCCAGAATCAGACTCGATTGTCCTGTATGCAATTTGCAATGGAAAAGTCAGTTATCAAGCATAGTCCAGTGTCATCTGGTGATTACTGTGATACCAAGGAATTGTAGACGAAATTGAATAATTGTGCAGAATATTATTTGCATGACTAAAAGTAAAAGGAGTAGTTCCTGGGATATGTCCACACTGTAAGGGGGAGTAATCAGAATAACTCTTTCCCAAATAGCTGGCAGAAGGATTAACATTCACAGCCTAGTATTCCAAGCCTTCTTCCTGATGGAATATAGTTTGTGATATTAAAATCATAGCTTGATATAGTAAGGAAATAGAAAGTAATCAATTCACTGCCAGTGTTAGTCTGCTCAAGGCAGTGCTTCACGGATATTTGCAAAACTGTCTGGTGAAAAGTTCCTCACACTTCCAATTCAGGTACATGGATAAAAGGCATGAAAATACATGAAGAATTGCTTGATACTTTAATTTCAAATCGCTGGAGCTCATTGCACATTGAATTAAAGTGATTACCAAGAAAAATTGTGTGTTGCGGGTTTCAAATATCAAAATGCAAGATTAAATCTCAAACATTTTGCCACCAGCAGCGGAACCCCAAGCTGTTAATTAGTCAAAACAATCTCTGATGTGTTATTCTACAGGTGATGATATGACAGTCTTATTTCCTCTTTCGGCAAGATTTTTAATTGAATCATCAACAGGTGGCAAGGCAGTTTGTGATGATTGGCAGGCTGCTGTGATTTGAATTAAACCATTTATTTTCAATGGCACATATTATTTAATTAATACCATTGTTATGAGGAAGAGTGTGTCTTGTTTGTGTGACACTGGTAGGATAACAGATATTTGCACTTGTTTTGCCTCACAAATTGATCATGGCAGGTTGTGAGCACCTAATGATATTCTTTAGTGGGGACCTAATGACCATCAGATCAGACTTTTAAAAAAAATAATTTACAAGACGTGCATCTTGCAGGCAACGTTAACAATTATTGGACATCCTTCACTGGCTTCGATCCACAGTAGTCCTCCTGGTAAAGTGATTGTTGGGTAAGGACTTTCAGGAATTTAATGGTGGCAATGAAAGAGGATTAGGTTGGGGTATTTCTTGGAGGGGGTTGCATTCCTCCGCATCTGTTGCCTTGTCCTTCTTGGTGGTAGAGATCGCAGGTTTGCTGTCAGATCAGTCTGCGCGACTAACTACTGTGCATTTTGTAGATGGTGTACACTTTAGCCACTGTGCACTGGTGGTAGGTAGATTCAGGGTGATGAATAAGCTTGAAAGAGTGCAGAGAAAATTTACGAGGCTGTTGCCGGGACTTGAGGACCTGAGTTATAGGGAAAGGTTGAATAGGTTAGGACTTTATTCCCTGGAGCACAGGGGAATGAGGGGAGATCTTATAGAGGTATTCAAAATTATGAGGGGTATAGATAGGGTGAATGCATGCAGGCTTTTTCCCTTCAGGTTGGGTGAGACTCAAACTAGAGGATACAGGTTTAGAGTGAAAGGTGAAATATTTAAGAAGAATCTGAGGGGGAACTACTTCACTCAGAGGGTGGTGCAAGTGTGGAGTGAGCTGCCAATGGAAGTGGTGAATGCGGGTTCAACTGTAACATTTAAGAGAAGGTCGGATAGGTACATGGATGGGAGTGGTTTGGAGGGATATGGTCCGGGTGCAGGGGGATGGAACTAGGCAGAAGATTAGGTTGGCATGAACTAGATGGGCAGAAGGGCCTCTTTCTGTGCTGTAGTGTTCTTTGATTCTAATGTGATGCCAATCAAATGGATTTGAATGTTGTTGAGCTTCTTGAGTGTTACTGGAGCTGCAGACATCTAGATCAAAGTGGAATATTTTCCTTCATATTTCTTTAATGTATCTTCATAGATGTTGGAAAGCTTTGGGGGAGTTAAAAGGCGAGTCATTCAATACAGAATATCTAGTCTCTGACCTCTTCCTGTAGCCATTGTACTTATGTATTTTCTCTATGTGAGGTTCTGCTGGTGAGGGGCTCAGTTATAGTACTGCACTTGAATGTTGGGGCGAGGTGGTTAGTGTCTCATGGTGGAGACGGCTATTGCTGGCCACTTTTGTGGTGCAGGTGTTACTTGCCATGCCTGAATGTTGCCTACATCTTCTTGCATGCAGAAGAATTGCAAATGGTCTTGAGCGTTGATGATAACAAAAGTTATAGAAAGCATCTTATCCGGATGCATCACAGCTTGGTATGGCAACTGCTTTGCCCAAACCGCAAGAAACTGCGGAGAGTTGTGGACACAACTCAGCACATCACGGAAACCAGCCTCCCCTCCTTGGACACTTTGTCTATACTTCTTGTTGTCTCAGTAAAGCAGCCAGCATAATCAAAGACCCCATCCACCCCGGACATTCTCTCTCCTCCCCCCTCCTATCGGGCAGAAGGTACGAAAGCCTGTAAGCACATACCACCAGGCTCAAGGCCAGTTTCTATACTGCTGTTATAAGACCCTAGTATGATGAGATGGACTCTTGACCTCACAATCTACCTTGCTATGACCTTGCACCTTATTGTCTGCCTGCACTGCACTTTCACTGTAACTACAACACTTTATTCTGCAATCTGTTATTGTTTTTCCCTTGTACTACCTCAATGTACTGACATGATGAAATGATCTGTATGGATGGCATGCAAAACAAAGTTTTTCGCTATACCTAGCTACATGTAACAATAGTAAACCAATTACCAACCTCTAATTACTTCTCTATGATGGAAAGAAAGTCATTGATGAAGCAAATAAAGATGCTTGGGCCTAGGACACTACCCTAAAGAAATCCTAAAGTGATGTCTTGGGGCCAAGAATATTGACCTCCAACAACAACACCATCTTCCTTTGTGAGGTATGACTCTAGTCAATAGAAAATATTCTCCTTGGTTTACTCTGAATTTAATCTTCTGACAGGAACTTCATTAAAATTTCTTTGAATGTTTAATTAATGGAGATGCTTCATCTGAAAATTGCATGCACCTAGATTTATGACTTTATTGTTAACAGAAGATAATGTTCCAACAATGATACTGTCCGAGAGAGTCCACAAGCAGCTGTTCAGGATTGGAGAAAGATTCATCTCAATCACTTTGCGCATCATTTTTAGTTGATGGAGACTATTTAGTGATAATTTCAATGGCTCATCTTCCTGGAATAAATGTGATTTCTATCTCACTCATCATTGAGTAGAACTAAACTGGAGTGGCTACACGAGTACCTTCACCACAGGGACACAGCTGAAGCTGGGTACACTGAGAGGTTGGAAGGTGAGCTACTCATTGAAGAGTACTTAACAGCTGCAAATTCTGCAAAACTCGAGACCAAGTGCCTAATGGCATACTCATTAACAGCTTGGTGAGTTTGCCTGCCAAAGCAGTTTGGTATCATCAGGATACCACCCATGGTGACTCTCAGCAAGGTTGCTGTGGGAATTCTTATTTTTCATCAAGGAAAATCGTGCTTAAGATGTTGGGAATTTTGGATAGGTGACACTGCATGAGGGCACGGAATTTGTCAGCATAAGGTTGAAATTTTCTCGTATTGTAGGGCGGGGGTGGTGGCAGGGTGAGTCAGGACTACCACAGATTGATTGGGAACTCCATAAGGGAGGGAACACAGTCAGATCCAAGGGTGACGGGGTAGTTGGAGAAGCAATGAAACTGGAGGGCAGGGAGAGGAGGTGGATGGTGTGGGGAAGAGGAGTGGGGGGGGGGGGGATGTGGTCCAGAGCAGTGATCATGGAACCAAATGTCATCAACCTCAAGGTGGATGAGTGAAGTGTGGGATGGAGTCTGTGGTAAAAATGCCCCATTGACATTAAACTATCTGTGTCACACCAGACCTCCAGTGTCCTTTAACAGAGAAGCAGGTGTCAACTAACAAGCCAAGGCTTGGTTCCGTATTAATGACCTGTGCCGACTGTGGGCCAAAAATGAACAGATGGATTTTGCACAAGTGACATTAAAAGCTTGTATTGTGCATTGTTTGACAACACTGCATGTAACTTGGTTACAGACACGTCACACGGACTCAGAACAAATTTCACCTAATGTTCAGCCTGTATACAAAGGACCTGATCACGATCAGATATCAGGTTTTAGATTAGCTGTCTTTGCATAATACACAGCAGAAAAGCTGTGCTGTGCAAATTAACCTCTGGGCATGGACTTTTAAACTGTGTCTTAGGAATCTTAAACATGGTGGCAGGAAGGGGAAGGATAACAGTTAAATAGACAGTGGAAATCTGTGTTTGTGTACCTGAGTCCTGAGGAAGGAGACTGCAGGTCACGAGAGGAGGAATTAGTTTCCCAACACGTTTTCACATCCTTAGAATATCGGGAAGCTTGTTACACCCACTGAAGAACCTAAAATAGGAGCAGGAATAGGTCATTTGGTCCGTCACACCTGATCCACCATTCCACAGGACGGCGGATCTATTCCCTCAGCGCCACTAAGTCTAAATATTGCAGAGAATGGAGGGATATGGGCCATGTGCAGGCAGAAGGGATTAGTTTAATTTGATGTGATCAGTTTAATTAGTTCGGCACAACATTGTGGGCCAAAGGGCCTATACCTGCACTGTACCGTTCTAAGTCCCAAAGCCCTTGATGTACTCCTGCCACACTGCCAATTTTACCACAGCAAGTATACACAAGCAGGAATTGAGAGTAAATAGGAATTTAATTGCTTTTACTTGCATTGGGACAGGGCACAAGATGATCTCCCAGAGCTTCTTTGGTAAAGGTCACAAGATGAAGTTGTCCATCATGGCTAAATGTGTTGTTTGAAAACTGGCACTTGAAACAGTGCAGCAATTTCACGGAATGGTACTGAAGAGATCAAAGTGGATAATGGATTCAAATCCTGGAATGGAGCTTGGGTGCAAGGCTTTCTGAGTTGGGTAAGAAGACAGCAGCACTGCCCAAGCTGCCATTGATGCAAGTGTGGATGCAGATTCCAATGGTAGGTCATGTGATTTGACTGGGAAGGCAATCACAATGCTGGGAGTAGATACAGGAAATCCTGATGATATTATCCATGTCAATTACTACTTGCTGTAGTTATGTTATTGTATCTACTTCAAGAATGCTGTATCTATTTCCTTTTTAAGAACACTAACCTTGAAATTGAACCCATTAGCACCAACGTTTTATGTGCTTTGCAGATAAAAGCCACTTTCAACAAGAAAGCAAGCAATTCAAATCCTGATCATCATGAAATTGGACCAGGCACATCTCCTTCATTGTACCGATGTTATTTACATATGTGATGATGTAATGACTGCATGCAGAGCTTATTTCTGCCTTGCCAACCTAAAGTGGAGCAACAATGTGTAAAACAAGGAACAAAGCCCACAGTAAATTGGCGAGGAAGCGTGACTTAAAGGGTCCCCACTGGGATATCTATGTGGAGCTGGCTGAATCTGTCTGTTTGGATTGTTAATGCTCTGCATATTTCACGCATCACTGCTGGGTCTCACAGTGCTTGTTGCTGTCATGTACAGCAGAGATGTACAATGCAGTTACTGTGGTGTGATGTTCCTGTGCCTTCCTGTGGCTTGGAGCTACTCAAGGCTCGATCTGAGCTGATGATCACAGGGGGATAATGTGGCTACACACACTGAAGACGTGTTTGCCCTCACCGCCATGGCAGCCTTTTATACTGCTGTACTATGGCTATCATAGTGAAAGACTCACTTCCCAAGATGCCTGGCTCCAGTGACCAGTGGCTGTGATCTCAAACAGCTGATCTCAGGATGAAAATGATGCTGAAAATATGGAATAAAGCCAGAAAATGGTGTAAACACTCAACAGGTCAGGAAAGAGATGTTTCCACAGATGCTGCCTGACCTGTTGAGTGTTTGCAGCATTTTCTATTTTTATTTAAGCCAAGAACCATGCACATTTCATTTTAATGCAGCAATCAGGATGAAAGCTACCCTAACAATATTTTAAAGGTAAATAGAACATAGAACAGTACAGCACTGGACAGGTCATTCACCCAATGATCATTGAAACTAAATGTCCTCTTCCTATCATTCATATCCCTCCATTCCCTTCATATTCATGGGTCTATCTAAAAGCCTCTTAAACTCTACCAAACCTTCTGCTTCCACCACCACCCTGGTAACCCATTGCAGGCACCTACCACTCTCTACTTAAAAAAAACTTGCCCCTCACATCACCTTTAAACATCCCCCCCTAACCTTAAAAGCATGTCCTCTGGTGTTTGACATTTCTACCCTGAGAAAAGATTCTGACTGTCTACCCTATCTCTGCCTCTCATAATTTTAAAAACCTCCATCAGGTCTCCCCTCAGTCTCCGACACTCCAGGGAGAACAAGCCAAGTTAGTCCAACCTCTCCTTATACCTCATATCCTCTAATCCAGACAGCATCCTGGTAAACCTCTCCACAGTCTCCACGTCCTTCCTAAATATTCCGAATTTTACAAATTTGGGAGTCCCTCTTTGGGCATTAGTTCTGAATACAGCATCTGTTTAGCACTCCAAATCCAATGCAACTGTGTGCATTGGTGCATGTGAAAGGAAACAAAACAGCAAACAGAGCTCCATTTTACCAAGCAGTAAAGTATGTGTTTATTTATTAACATAGGAATTAAATTGTCAGAGGTTGCACTTGCCAGATTAACAAATGCAAATCAGAATGTTACAACCACCCGCATCGCCATCATCGATTCATTCCCACACATAGAATATGAATACAACCACTTACAAAGCATGTTTAATGCAGTAAAATGCCCTCTTATCTTTTACAGAAATGTCATTAATTAATTGTTGCTGGATCATTTCAGGAGATATCCTTTGAAGAGCAGAATGCGTTTCCCAAACGTGTCGTTATGACTTAATTGTTTTCCTCAGATACATGTCTTTATTATTCTCATTGGAACAAATTACACTATGTGGGAGGGAAGGGTTAGGTAGATCTTAGAGCAGGATAAAATTTCGACGCAACATTGTGGGCTGAAAGGCCTGTACTGTGCTGTAATGTTTTACTAATGTTGATTGGAATTGTGGTCCCTTATCTCTGTAACAACTGAACACTGGGATATGAAGTGATTTATGTTTCAAGCTACTATTTGTAATGCTTGGGCTTAATGGAAAATTTATTATGAAAACAAAAACAAATTAGGGTAGAAGACAATAAGTTTGATTAAAAAGATATTTCTCAGGGAGTAAGTTAAAGAGGTGTCCTAGGAGTCTGGGAAATAAAATCCAAATCTAAAGTATGTACAGCTGTCAAAGGTGGAATGACTAAACACAGCAGTTATTAAGAGGCCAGAGGAGGAGGAGTGCGGCTATCTCTGAGGGTTACAGGCCTGGAGTAGAGAACAGAGTTAGGGAGGGTCAATAACATGAAAGCTTTTGAAAAGCTTGGTGAGAATTTTAAAATTGAGTTGCTCCCTAACCAAATCAAAATGGTAAGCAAATGGTTGAGAGTGCTTTGCAATGGCCAGGAGATTGGTCGACATAGCAACACGGTATGTGAGTTGCCAGAGAAAGCTAATTCTCTAACAGGAATTTAAAATTTAGAAACAGGTGTAGGCCATTCGGCCCTGTGAACCTGTTCTGCTTCTCATCAAGATCTTCTACCTCAGGACCATTTACATGAACTATCTGCATATCTCTTGACTCCCGTAACATCCAGAAATCTATCAATCTCCATTTCCAGAATCAGAATCAGAATTGGGTTTATTATCACTGACATATGTTGTGAACTTTGTTGTTTTGTGGCAGTAGTACAGTGCAAGAAATAAAGGCATAAAAATTAATATAAGTTACAAAAATAAATAAATAGTGCAAAAGAGGATTAATGAGGTAGTGTTTATGGACTGTTCAGAAATCTGATAGTAGAGGGGAAGAAGCTGTTCCTGAAACATTTAGTGTGGGTCTTCAGGCTCCTCTACCTCCTCCCCATTGGTAGTAATGAGAAGAGGGCATGTCCCTGATGGTGAGGGTCCTTAGTGATGGATGATAACTTCTTGAGACACCACCTCTTGAACATGTCCTCAATGGTGGGGAGGGTTGTGCCCTTGAGGAGTGTACAACCCTCTGCAGCCTCTTTCAATCCTGCACATTGAAATCTCCATACCAGGCTGTGATGCTACCAGTCAGAACGCTCTCCACTGTACACCTGTAGAAATTTGTAAGCGTCTTTGGTGATATATTGAATCTCCTCAAACTCTTGATAAAGTAGAGCCGCTGGCATTCCTTCTTTGTGATTGCATCAATGTGTTGGGCCCAAGATAGATCCTCTGAGATGTTGACACCCAGGAACTTGAAGCTGCTCACTCTTTCCACTGCTGACCCCTCAATGAAGACTGGTGTGTGTCCTCCCGACCTCCCCTTCCTGAAGTTCACAATCAATTCCTTGGTCTTGCTGACATTGAGTGCGAGGTTGTTGTTGCGACACCACTCAACCATCCAATCTATCTCACTCCTATTTTATGCCTCTTCATCGCAAATTGCAGCGGGTCCAGGTCCTTGCTCAAGCAGGAGTTAATTCTAGCCATGACCAACTTCTCGAAGTACTTCATCACAGTAGATGTGAGTGCTACAGGGTGATAGTCGTTGAGGCAGCTCACCCTGCTCTTCTTGGGCACGGGTATGATTGATGCCCTCTTGAAGCAGGTGGGAAGCTCCTACTGCAGCAGTGAGAGGTTTTGATTGAACTCAATGACTGTGTCATCAGAGTCCTCGAGATAAAGATTCAAAGGTTCACTGCTTTCTGAGTAAAGACATTTATCCATGTCTGTCCTAAAAGATATGCCTATTATTCAAGAAGTCAAGACTTCTGATTCTTGACTTGGCCAGTGGAAAATTCCACCCTGTAATCACCCTGTTGAGCCTTGTAAGAATTCAGTAAGTTTCAATGAGATCACCTCTCATTCTCCTAAACTCTAGAGAATACGGGCCTAGTCTACTCAATCATTTTTTAATTTCAAAAATAGAGTTTATTGACAATAAAAAATATATACAAAGGGAGTAACAGTGCAAAAAACTTTTACATTGTGGTCGTTACATTCAGTAGAGTAAACTTTCAGAGAAAGTTCAAGAATAAGGGCGGCATGGTAGCGTAGCGGTTAGCGCGACGCTATTACAGCGCCAGTGATTGGGGTTCGATTCCCGTCGCTGTCTGTAAGGAGCTTGTACATTCTCCCGTGTCTGCTTAGGTTTCCTCCGGGTGCTCCAGTTTCCTCCCACATTCCAAAGACGTACGGGTAGGTTAATATGGGTTTAAAATGGGCGGTGCGGACTTGTTGGGCTGGAAGGGCCTGTTACCACACTGTAAATATAAAAAAATTTTAAAAAAGCCCAACCAAACATAACACCATTGCCACTCACGTGGCTCCCTGAGGTGATACCCCTTTCATTGTTTGAGGGGCTTCCCTACCCAACTCTGCCTCTCTATGTGCAGTAGCAGAAGGAGGCAAGACTGTGGTCCTTCTCCACAAAGACTTAGCATTGGCTGCACCGAGCTTCAGTGCATCCCTCAGCACGTCTTCCTGCAGCCTGGAATGTGCCAGTCAGCAACATTCCATAGTGTCCCTGTCCCGCAGTGTCTGCAGTACATTCTGCACTGACCACTGTCTGATGGACTTGTGGTCAAAGGTGTTTACTTGGAAGAACTCTTCCACAAAGGACAGGTAGTGCGGCAACGTCCATCTGACTGGGTTGCGCTGTAGGGGGACCAGACCTATCTTCTGCAACACCAGGGACAGGTAGAACCTCAGCACGTAGTGACACTTGGTACCCATGTACTTGGGGTCCACACACCGACTGATACAGCCACATATGAAGGTGGTCATCAGGATGAGGGCAACATTGGATACAGTTTTGTCCCCATTCTCAGGGGACTTCTGCAGTGTGACCTGTTGGATTTGCTCCATCTTGGACACCCAAATAAACTGGAAGACATCACTGGTTATTGTTGAGGCAGAGGAGCGAGGAACAGGCCACACCTGTGCCAAGTACAGCTCCCTGACAGCATATCGCACCTGATGACCAAGTTCTTCCCAATTATTGACAGGAAACGCCACTTCCGCAAACCCAATCTTTATTTTACCTTCCCAATTCGCTCCAGCCAATTCTTGTTACATGCCTCAGCCCCTCTGAACCAGATGCCCAGCACCTTCAGGTAGTCAGGGGACATTGGATTGGTTGGACCAGTTACTGAAAAGCATGGCTTCACTCTTCCTGCGGTTGGCTCTGGCTCCAGATGCCAACTCGAACTGGTCGCGGATGATGATCAATCTGCTAACTGACCGTGGATCCAAGCAGAAGACGGCTACATCGTCCATGTACAGGGAGGTTTTGACTTCTGTGCCTCCACTGCCTGGCAATGTCACCCCTCTTATGCTCTCGACCTTCCTGATGGATTCAGCAAAGGGTTCTACACAGCACACAAACAACACAGGGGAGAGTGATCAACCCTGCCTGACTCCAGACTTGATGGGGAGACTATTTGTCTCCCACCCATTGATTGGACTGCACTACGGATATCTGTGTAGAGCAGTTGGATCCAATTTCTGATTCCCTCCCCAAAACCCATTTTGGAGAGCATGTCCATCACGTATGTGCATGATATCCTGTCAAAGGCCTACTCCTGGTCCAAGCTGACCAGGCAGGTGTCCACCCCTCTGTCCTGCACATAGGCGATGGCATCCCTGAGCAGCACAAGACTGTCAGAAATTTTCCTGCCAGGTACAGCACAGGTTTGGTCTGGGTGGATCAGCTGTCCCAGAGCAGACTTGGTCTGGTTGGCGATGGCCTTGGACAGGATCTCATAGTCCACATTCAATAGTGAAATGCGTCTCCAATTCCTGATGTCCTCCTTCTCCCTCTTCTGCTTGTCGATGAGGGAAATAAAGCCCATTTGGTACACTTTCCCCATGCAGCAAGCTCACCTTCCCAGGAAGCAGTTTAGTGAATCTTCATTGGACTCTCTCTATAGCAAGTATATCATTCTTAAGGTAAGGAGACTAACACCGTTGGTAATACAATTCAATCCAGGCACCTGACCAGAGCTTTAGTGGTCAGGAATTAGGAATGATCAACAAAGGCATGAGATTATCATATGAAAAACTTGAATTCTCTTCTATTTTACTTAGGACCCTATTTTAAATATAATGCAGGATATGTAAGGTGTTAGTGATAATGCAAGGAAAGTACTGATGATTAGCAATATCATCTATATATTGTATAAATCTGAGAGGAAGAACCAACAATATCCATCCATGCAGAATATTTATTCCTAAACTCTTGCAAATATCTGGAAAGAGCAGTTTGTAATGTACTGATTACAGATAGCTTTAGCATATTGCACTGAGTCACTACTGGAGTCATTGTACATCTGCAGGCAGCTTTTCTACATGCTCTGAATATGACTCATTCCCTGAGAGATCGGCACTGAATGGCTAACCTCTGTGGAAAGCTTATTCTCATTGCACTTAAAGCCACAACATCAGTTCATTATGCCGAACAGCCACCGAGCCCCTGCTGTTCAATGGCTCACAGGGTTATATGGGATCCTTTTGGGATGTAATCTTGTACAACATTAAGGTGAATAATGTTTTTCCTAAGGAATTGAGACAGTTCTTCTCCCAGGTCAATATTATTCGGATGGAAAATAAATCTGTCCTTTTGAATGCTTCACAAATGTGCCTCAATCCAACCGTTAGATGAGTGGACCTTCTGCAAAGGCATGGTTTTTCTCTCTGCTGCATCTGCTATCTTGGTAGCTTCTGTGGTTGGGTGCCAAAATACAATCTATTGCACCATCCAGTGCTAAAAGACGTCAAGGTTTCACAAAGCAGCCACTTCTATGCTGTCCCTTGTCAACCCCAACAAGTTTTGGAACATTAGGAATCCTGCACGATCTCTACCAGCAAGAAAGTTATAGGAAGTAGGGGCATGGGAACACCACCAGCATTTTTCCCAGGCTTGGGGAATCAAGAAACTTTTCCCCTGGGTTGGGGAATCAAAAACTAAAGGACATAGATTTAAGGTGGAAGGGGAAATATTTAATAGGAACCTGAGGGGCAACTTTTTCACCCAGAGGGTGGTCAGTATTCAGAACGAGATGCCAGAGGCAAGTACATCAACAACATTTAATAGACACTTGGGGAGAGGTGCATGGATAGGAAAGGTTTAGAGGGATATGGGCCAAATGTGAGCAAATGGGACTAGCTTAGATCAGCATGGACCGGTTGGGCCAAAGGGCCTGTTTCTCTGCTGTATGACTCTATGACCATCATATGACTTTAGAGTAGCTTAAAAGTAATTTTCTTGCTGACCACCACTTGAAAGTTTCCATCTGACCCACATATTGTCCTAACTTGGAAGTATATCACCATCTCTTCATTGTCACTGGACCTAAATTCGAGGACCTCCTCCCCAACATCACTGAGGGAGCTCCTTCACCTGAAGCACAGCAATGGTTCAAGAAGGCAGCTCACCACCATCTTCTGAAGGGCAATTAGAGATGGACGGTAATGCTGGCTTTGATACGTACAACCCCAAAAATGAATAAATGAAACAAGTGTAAAGAAATAGGGAACACCCCACACTGTACACATTTGTAATATGTATTATATGTTGAGATACAAACATAAACATCAAATCTTGTGATTTAGGGTGAGAGGGCAGGCAAGCTTGCAATCCTTCATGGATGCAAGGAAGGAGTAGAACATCTGGTTAAGCATGTGGATCCAGCGGAGGACAAAATGAAGGAGAGGCCTGTGGCAAGTCATGGAAAGCAAGGCCCAGAGCCATGGGAGAAAAAGAGAGAGGAACTGAATGTACCGATGCGTGTCAGAGAGGGTAGCGTGTAGGATACGGAGGGAGAAGCAATAAATGGGGTGTAATTCCCTTGGATCCTGGCTGTGGCCGAACAGCGAGGTCTGGAAGTGGAGCTGGAAGGCACGCGGGACAAGATGGCGGTGGAGGTAAGCGCCAGGGAAGGACTTACGACTGTACTAATGAGGTTGGGTGAGAAACCTTGTGTAAGACCTAGTACTATATTCTGATGGATCTAGAAACCCATAAAAGAATGAAAAAACAAGACAGTCAGCTAACTAATAAAAACAACACACACCCATAGGGTGAATCTGGATGAATGGAATAGGAAGGATGCAGTCGAAGTGGTCCATAATATCACAATGGATAAAAATGTATTCATTTAAAGATAGAATTTACCCTCTGGAGAACAGGAGACTATCACAAAATCAGTTCCTTTTGCAAAGTGCGTGCAGTGGACTTTGTAACATTATCTTTAAGTTAAATAAGTTTGATGTCATGTTACCATCACTTTTATTTTGCTTTTGGCCACTGTCCGTGCAAGTCTGCTTGGATTCCATTGCCTGAGAATTCAACCACATAATGCTTTTTGTTTTCCCAGCATTATTCAACTGAGATTCGTTTTTTACCCCTAGAGCGAAATGAAATAATGACCACATCCATGTCCTTTTGGGTGACTTGACAAATTTGAGAAGGCATTCTGGGCACCAGACTAAAAACAGAAAATGCTGGAAATACTCAGCAGGTCAGTACATATCCGTGGGAAGAGAAAGAGAGTTAATATTTCAGGTCGAAGACCTGCTAAGTATTTCTTGCATTTTCTGTCTTTATTTTAGATTTCCAGCATCTCCAGTTTTTGTTTTGACTTTTACATTCTGGCCGTCAGTATACCCATGAACACATCGGTGACCGCAGCTCAGTCCATCATGAAAACCAGCCTCCCCTCCATGGACTCTATCTACACTTCCTGCTGCCTCGGGAAAGCAGCCGACCTAATCAAAGACCCCTCCCATTCCGGTCATTCTCTCTTCTCCCCCCTCCCATTGGGCAGAAGATACAAAAGCTTGAAAACATGCAACACCAGACTCAAGGACAGTTTCTATCCCACTGATATAAGACTCTTGAACAGACCTCTTGTACGATAAAGATGAACTCTTGATCTCTCAGTCTACCTTGTCATGGCCCTTGCACCTTATTGTCTACCTGCACTACACTTTCTCTGTAACAGTAACACTATACTCTGCATTCTGTTATTACTTTTCCCTTTTGTACTACCTCAATGTACATACATATGGAATGATCTGTCTGGATGGTATGCAAACAAAAGCTTTTCACTATATCTCAGTACATGTGACAATTACCAATTATCCATTTTGCCCGGGTGCAAATTCTACATCATGGTGATGATATCATTCACCAGGCAACTCTTGGCAAATTGCAGAGGACTTGGTCAATATCCCAGGAAAACCTGTTGTTAGGCACTTCTGGGACAATTATACATTACCCACTGGGTAAGTGAATTAGTTCTCTTCATGCTCCAGGCCCGTGCCTGCTCTTTGCTGATGGCTTTTGCATTTTCCTTTTATTGGTCCCAATTTTGTTCTAGAAATAAGAGTAATGTTAAATTAGGCAGAGGCCCCCAACATCCCTGAGTGAGTAAAATAGGGAAATCAGCAAGTTTCAGAGGTTTTTCCCTAATCAGCAAGCTTCGCTGCGCTGCAATCTCAGTGGTACTAAACACAAGGAGGGTCTGAAGCAGCAGTGCATGCATAGTATTTACCTGCATTAATGTACAAAGGGAACTTAAGGCACAAGTCCATAGCTCCCTGAAAGTGGCAACACATGAGGATAGGGTGGGAAAAATGGGCATATTGCATTCATTGGTCAGGACATTGAGTAAGTCATTTTGGCAAGTCATGTTGGCAAGCACGTTGGCAAGTTATGTTGGCAAGTCATGTTGCAGCTGTATAAAACTTTAGTCAGGCCATATTTGGAGTATTATGTCAGTTCTGGTTGCCGCATTACAGGGAAAGACATGGAGGCTTTTGGAAAGGTTGCAGAAGAGGTAATGGAAGGGTAGAGATTGACAGTCTTTCTCACAGAATGGAAATGTCACATATCAGAAGGCATAGGTTTAAGGTGAGAGGGGGAAAGTTTAAAGGAGATTTGCAGGTTTAATACACAGAGAGTAGTAAGTGCCTGGAACATGTTGCCGGGGACATATTAGAAGTGGATGCAAAAGCAACATTTAAGAGACATTTAGACAGGCACAATAATAGGCAGGGAATGGAGGGATATAGACCATGTACAGGCAGATAGGATTACTTGAATTTGGCATCATGTTCGGCACAAATATTGTGGACTGAAGGACCTGTTCCTGTGCTGTACTTTATGTTCTACGTTCACCAAAGATGTACAGGTTCTCCTCAGGTTCTGAGCACCTGACTTGTAGACCGCCCCCATCCATACGAACGGACGTTTGGGAGACCAGCAGGATGGATGGGGACGGATTGGCCGGCTGCTGCAGGCTCGCAGACCTCTTCTGCCGGGTAGCATTTCCACCTGCCTTCTCTCCCCACCCCTCCTCCCCACCGAGCTGAGCATTTAGGGGCTGGGTCAAGCCAGGCTGAGCTGGGACCACTGAGCAGACTCACCCCCTTACAGTGAGGCCAGCTGGTGGCCACTCCTTCTGCTCCTGCTCACTCTCCCATGGTAGCTGTTTCTGTGATCCTCTCCTGCACGTGTTTCTGCTTGTTTCTGACTCACGAAAAGTCCTGAGCAACAGAACCCTGTAACCTGAGGACTGCCTGTAACTTTACATGTTGGGAAAATTGGTCCTTCAGAGCTAAAAAATTTTTATTTTGTTTTTATTTTTTCCTCCTCTCTCTTTCTCAATCCCATTTTTTTCTTTTGCTCTTTTTTGCTTTCTATTTTGTATGTTTTTTATTATTATTATATTATTTTGCAATGAATTAAATATTCCTGGTTGGACACAGCTAGAACATCCACATAAGATATCTTTATTAGTCACATGTATATCGAAACACACAGTGGAATGCATCATTTTGCGTAGAGTGTTCTGGGGGCAGCCCGCAAGTGTCGCCATGTTTCTGGTGCCAACATAGCATGCCCACAACTTCCTAACCCGTACGTCTTTGGAATGGGGGACGAAACCGGAGCACCCAGAGGAAACCCACACAGACGCGGGGAGAACATACAAAGTCCTTACAGACAGTGGCCGGAATTGAGCCCGGGTCGCTGGCGCTGTAAAGCGTTATGCTAACTGCTAAACTATCGTGCCTGCCCTCCACACCACCGTTCCTGCCCATCACAAACATCACAAACTTGAGAGTCTTTCTGACGGCCAATGCACTCTCTGGTTTGGACTCTGTAAGTCTCTGCGAATTCTTCATTCTGGTTGCAAAGGTATATGCCATCGATCCCCCATATAGGCTTTGCATTGAAACAGATCTCTGAATGTGCAAACTGCCACTAAGGAGCCCAGAGAAATCTGAGTTCGGGCCTGTATTCCTTGGAGTTTAGAAGAATGAGGGTTAACCTTATTCAAACATAAAAGATCCTAAGGGAGCTTAACAGGGTAGATGCTGAGATGTTTCCACTCAGGGAAGAGTCACAAACAAGGGGAAATAGCAACATAATAAGGGGGCGGTCATTTCAAACTGAGGTGTGCAGAAACATCTTCTCTCAGAGCGTAGTGAATCTATGGAATTCTTTGCTCCTGAGAGTGGTGGAGGCCAGATCATTAGATATGTTTAAGGTAAAGATGGATAAATATTTGAAAGATCGAGGAATTGAGGCTTATGGGGAACAGGCACAGGAGGGGAATTGAGGCCAGCATAGATCAGTCATGATTATATTGAATGGTGGGGCAGGCTTGAGGGGCCAAATGCCCTATTCCTGTTCCTATGTTCTTGTGTTCTTTTGAAGGGAGTTTAAAAGCAAAGAAATTGTTTCTTCTCCATTGAATGCAAAGCTCACACCATTGAGTGCAATTCAGAATGAAGCTGATTTTCAGTTCTTTTTTCCTTTAATATTGATGGGATTTGCTGATCTTTCTTTTGGTTTCATTGTCTTTTGTGATTCTTTATTGCAATTCTTTTCTTTGTAGTTCCCCCATGGTTTGATTGTTACAGATAGGGAGATTGTAGCTCTAGAGCTAGAAAGAAAACACAAAAAAACAGGGCTTTCATATTCAGGAAAAGGATTGTTCAATTGACACTGGAAGCATCTCTTAGCAGCCTCTGAGAGAAAGGATGCAAGTTAATAAGGCAATCTAAAAACTGTAGCTAAGAAAGCACTGGGTTTATTTCTGGAGAGGAAAAATAAATAAATAGCAAAGGTGATAGTAGTTAGCATTTGCTTAATAGACAAACTATTCAGCTCTGACCTCATTGAGAATGGGAAGTTCTTGCAGTTCAACACTAAAAGTGGTCAGTCATTAACAATATGTTGTGTTTTACCTCAATTACAGTCTAGGTTATCACAACGACACCAAAAGTGGAGGCCCTAACCTGTCAGTAACCCATTCATCAAGGTGAAGGTGTGCTGTCCCAGAAGGTGTGCTGTTCTAATCTTTGCAGATACAGTAGAAACAGGGTCAGTAATATGATGTGAATATCAACGTTTTAGTCACTACTCTTCCTGAGAAAAGCAATGGAAATATTGGAGACACAAGAGACTGCAGATGCTGGAATCTGGAGCAACAACAATCTGCTGGAAGAACTCAGCGGATTGAGCAGCATCTGTGGGGGGAAAGAAATTGTTGACATTTGGGGTCGAAACCCTGCATCAGGACTAAGAGTGAGATGGCCAGTATAAAGAGTATAAGATATTATATCTTGATCAGTCAGGAGTAACTGAGCTAACAACATACTAAAACTCAAATACAGCTGATAAATAGAGACACAAAAGCCTGCAGATGCTGGAATCTGGAGCAATTCCTTGACTTGCCGAGTTCCTCCAGCAGATTGTTTGTTGCTCCAGCTGATAAATCATTCTGCTCCTGAGAAACCAAGATTCACAAGTGTGGAGGGTTATTCCTTCAGAATAAAAATTCTTACTTTTAAAATTATAAACAATAACTATGTTTTTTATTTATGATATTTCATCTTCTCCCTTTATCCCACAATTTTGTCCCAAGTTTTTTTTAGTTTGCTTTCTGAACAATGATTTAAACACCAATTTACTCCCTGTATTTTACTTTCTATTTAGCTGTCCCTGAGAACTCTTCAGCATGTGTAACTGTCTGCTACAGGCTGTGACAAATTCAGCATCATATTGGAATGGTTGAAATCAATGCTTCAGAGCCTGCTTAATTTATGTGGACTGTTGTTTTCAGCAAGAAGCATTGTTCCTTTGCAGTTACACAGTTTCTAGTCTGATGTAAACCCACCCCTTTGTTCAATTCTTCTCTCTCTTTTTTTCCTTGCCTTGGTATTTGACTAAAATATTACATCCATAAATTTTTCCAGCTCTGACAATGGTCATCAACTGATATTGGCATTGGTTTATTATTGTCTCTTGTACCGAGGTACTGTGAAAAACTTGTCTTGCATACCGATCGTACAGATCAATTCATTATACAGTGCATTAGTGTAGTACAGGTAAAAACAATAACAGTACAGAGTAAAGTGTCAGAGCTACAGAGAAGTACATTGCAGGTAGACAATAAGGTGCAAGGTCATAACAAGGTAGATTGTGAGGTCAAGAGTCCATCTCATCGTATAAGGGAACTGTTCAATAGTTTTATCACAGTGGGATAGAAGCTGTCCTTGAGCCTGGTGGTATGTGCCCTCAGGTTCCTGTATATTCTGCCTGATGGGAGAGGGGAGAAGAGAGAATATCTGGGGTGGGTCTGGTCTTTGATTATGCTGGCTGCTTCACTAACTCTTTCTCTTATTACAGATGCTGTCCAACTGGTAGAGTATTTTCTGTGTTTTCAGTTACAGCATCTGGTACTTTACTTCAGAACATATTTGCAAGGGGTGTACAATAGTGAGTGTTATGCAGGGTTGGTTTATTCCTCATAATTTACCCGACTTTTGCTTTTCAGCTGAGAAGTTTTCTGTCCCCTTTACGTCAGTTCTCAACCTTTTGTGTAACACACATTCCAAGTAATATGTTGGATAAATTGAGCATTATGTGAGATAGATGAGATAGATAGATATACGCTGGTTCTATTGATTAAGGAACGAAGATGAAGAGCTAGATGTGAGACTAAAGAAGAGAAACAAAGGACTGCAGATGCTGGAATCTAGATGAGAAACACGATGATGCTGGAGGAACTCAGCAGGTCAGACGGCATCCGTGGAAGCATTCTCTTACCTGCATTTACATATCACCACCTTGTGCCCACCCCGCCTCCCCTCTTTTGTCCACCTATCACTGCTCTGCTTTTCCCTCCTATATATTGGGCTTCCCCTTTTCCTATCTTCAGCCCTGAAGAAGGGTCCTGACACGAAACGTTGACTGCCTGCTTCTCTCCACGGATGCTGCCTGGCCTGCTGAATTCCTCCAGCATCATCATGTTTTAGATGCAAGATTAACTTTGGGATCTAGAGCACTGATGAAGAGAAATTCCTTTAATCACGTGTGTGCGTTTGACTTCAGCTTAACGTACAATGTTGTAAGTGACATCTTCCTCATGTTTTAGTTCAAGATAGTCCTCAACCCAGCTATTAGCTTGAAATGCTGGTGCAGAGGTTCCAACTATTGAGTATCTAGAAGCAGAATTAGCACTATAGAAAATCTAAATGTTTGTAAATATCAGAACAGTTTACTACAGCTATTTCTACTTTGAGAACTTTTTTTGTAGGTGACCCAGAACAAATGCCAGCATATCGGATTAGGCCTACCATAGCAACCATTCTTGAGATCGTGATTCAACTATGAGTCCAAATCTTTTCTGACATCAACAGATTGATAATTCAAGGTTGATTTCTGCATATAAATTTGGTACGAGGCAAAGCAGCATAATGGAATTTTGATGGTAAAAATGTAATTGTCAAATTATACAATTAAGGATGTTGATTGAAGGATAAAGAACACAATGTATAAATAAGATAGTTAATTAAACCAAGCACATCTCCTAGTAATGTACTTCTGTTCCTCTCCATTGCATCACTTGCCATGAAAAGATCTACGTTTCCATTTCATTGTCCCCAAATGGATTGACAGATACCTTATGAACAGGCAGTCAATGGTTATTCTGCCTTTAAATTACATGAAGGTGAACAATGATAAACCATCCTCATTGGATACAAGCACCAAAATAGCCTCTCGCCTTCCATGATCTCCGACACTAATTATGAAAACAGTAGAAGGGCCATAATGAGCTGTATTTTAAATGGATACACTGAAACTGAAAAAGGTCCCTGTGCTAATCTAACTCACAATTAGATTAATTCCACAGAAGGACCATCCACCAATTGCAAATTGTAGCGAGGGCTTGTTTAGTCTGTGAATTACCTTGACCCTTCTGTCTATCATTAGAGTGTTTAAAAGCAGGTAACTACTTTCATGAGCTCAAGATGATTATTTTTAGCATAGCTTGAGCAAATTAGGGCATCCATTATCCTCTTCTTAATGGAATTGTTACTATCCAAAGTGCGTAGGCACTTTAACCACAAACCATCAGGATGGCATCAAGAATCTCAAGGGTTGAGAGCTTCAGGTTCCTGGGAGTGAATATCACCAGTAGCCTGTCCTGGTCAAATCACATAGATGACAGGGCCAAAAAAGCTCACCAGCACCTCTACTTCCTCAGGAGGCTTAAGAAATTCGGTATGTCTCCTTTGACACTCACCAACTTTTATCAATGCACCATAGAAAGCATCCTATCTGGATGCATCACGGCTTGGTACGGCAACTGCTCTGCCCAGGACCGCAAGAAACTGCAGAGAGTTGTGGACACAACCCAGTGCGTCAGGGAAACCAGCCTCCCCTCCATGGACTCTATCTTTACCACTCACTGCCTCGGCGAAGCAGCCAGCATAATCAAAGAACCAACCTACCCGGGTCATTCTCACTTCTCTCCTCTTCCATCAGGTAGAAGATACAGAAGCCTGAGGGCACACACCACCAGGCTTAAGGACAGCTTCTATCCCATGTGATAAGACTATTGAATGGTTCCCTTATACGATGAGATGGACTCTGACCTCACGATCTACCTTGTTGTGACCTTGCACCTTATTGCACTGCACTTTCTCTGTATCTGTGACACTTTACTCTGTACTGTTATTGTTTTTACCTGTATTACCTCAATGTAACTGCACTGTGTAATGAATCGACCTGTACAATCGGTATGCAAGACAAGTTTTTCACTGTACCTCGGTACAAGTGACAATAACAAACCAATACCAATACCAATACCAGGAGTATGCTGAGACTTAGTCCAGCACCTCCTGCCCCACGTGAGCCAAAGTCTGCGGGAGCCACATCGGCTACTTCAGCCACCTCAAAACCCACCAAGCTGGAGTAGAAGCAAGTCATCCTGGAGAAGATCAGGATGGTAGCTCTGTGGACCCATGGTGTGTCTTGGCAGTTTCTATTCAGCTTTCTTGGCTTCAGGCTCATGAATTCACTATGAAGGTTGGGATATGTTTCAATTATAAAGTGACGTAGGACATTTGTTAAGATATAAGTTTAACAGCGTCATCATTCATTTCACTTGCCCACACAAAAACTACTCTAGAAATGGTTTGTGTATGCAGTGGGATCTGAGGGTTGTTACTTCCAGGGAACTTCCAAGTGGGATGGGAGTGAAGCTCAAGATTCTTCAGAACACGGATTTGTTGAGTAATGATGTGTTCCTGGGTTGAAATGGATAATTAATTGCAGCAGTTTTACTATGTTAAGGTATTCTGAAATATTTCTAAGTACAAAAACTGGCCATGCTCCCGATGAGTTCCTCTCCCACCGTCCCCCACGCCTCCAGACTTTTATCATATACTTCCTATTTATAGGAAAGGCAGACCATATAAAATAGATGTAGCCTGCTTAGGTGGTCAGTTCCACACTCTGAACATGCTCTAGGTTTCTTCCTGAGTTCACCGATTAACATTATTGGCCCAAGTCATGTTGGCTAACATCTGAAGGTTCTGAGGGGAACCAGCAGCAACCTTTCATTTGTACCTCGGGTCATTTTGCACCATAGTGGTGCATGTGTGGTCAAACGTGGAAGCCCAAGATGTGTTGAAAATGAGCTGCCGTTAACTCGACCCCCTCTTCTCTGCCACTGGACTCATCATTGACCTCCGTGATAAGCAGCGACTCCCGAAAGAGAGGGTCCAACCACAGTTTTATGCCAATGGAACACGATAAGATAAGATATCTTTATTAGTCACATGTACATTGAAACACACACTGAAATGCATCTTTTGTGTAGAGTGTTCTGGGGGCAGCCCGCAAGTGTTGCCACACTTCCGTCACCAACATGGCATGCCCACAACTTCCTAACCCGTACGTCTTTGGAATGTGGGAGGAAACCGGAGCACCCGGAGGAAACCCACACAGATAAGGGGAGAACGTACAAACTCCTTACAGACAGCGGCCAGAATTGAACCTGGGTCACTGGCACTGTAATAGCGTTACGCTAACTGCTACACTACCGTGGAAGCCTCCACACCTGAGTCTGTGAAAAGATTGTTCTGGTTAGCAGGGGTAGCAAGTCCTGGCAGCCTAAGAACATGAGAAAATAGGAGCAGGAGTAGGCCACTCTGTTCCTCAAGCCTGCCCCATCATGGCTGATCTACTGGCCTCAACTCTTCTGTGCCAGTTGTCCATAATCCTCAATTCCTCAATCTTTCAAATACTTATCTATTGCCATCTTAAATATATCTAATGAACTGACTTCCACCACTCTCAGGGGCAGAAATTCCAGAGATTCACTATCAACCTATTGACTATATTTAATGCCCATAGTTCTATCTCACCCAAAAATGTAAGTATCCTCCCTCTGTCCTCCTTTTAAGTATCTTAATATCAGTGCGCTCATCAGTACTCTTACTAACCTGCTCAAACCTTTGAGGTGGGCCCCACCGTCATCTCTGGTATTATTCTGTTAAATCTTTACTTCATCTTCTTCAGTGCATTTGTATCTTTTTTGTAAAATGGAGGTCAGAATGTTCACAGAACAGTGTAGATTGTTAACATAGTTCTCTGCTTTACAATTCTATCCCTCTAGAAATGAACCACATTCCTTTGTTTGCCTTTACCACGATCTGCACCCCCATCATGAGTGATGTCTAACACATTTTCCCCCTTACAGACCTGCACAAGGTATCAGCTTTGGATGTATAAGATGGATCTGTAGGTTTTTGTTAGTAATCTTTATAACATGTTTGGAAACCCAATGTGTAATTTGAAGTTAAATTTAGCCTCGCAGGTAAAAGGCTGGTTATTCAATAACTCCAATTGCATTTTACTTTACCGATTACATTTCAACTGGAAATTTATAAACTGGATAACCCTTTAAGAATAAAAAAACTTGACTTCCAATTGTGGACATTTCTGGGAAGTACATAGCTAATAAAGCCAGATACAAAGTGTGTAAAGTTCTTTCATAAATTGCGGTGGGACCTAATTAATGTTTTAGCAAAAAAAGCAGATGTTAAAAATCTGAAATAAAACAGAAAATGTTGGAAACATTCAACAGGTCAGACAGCATCTGCGGAGAAAGAAACAGAGTTAATGTTTCAAGATTCACCCATGTGCCAGTGACCTGCATTCAATTCTGGCCACTGTCTGTAAGCAGTTTGTACGTTCTCCCCATGTCTGCCTGGGTTTCCTCCGGGGGTTCCGGTTTCCTCCCACATCCCAAAGATGTACGGGTTAGGAAGTTATGGGCATGTTATGTTGGCACCGAAAGTGTGGCGACACTTGCGGGCTGCTCCCAGAACACTCTATGCAAAAGATGCATTTCACTGTGTGTTTCAATGTACATGTGACTAATAAAGATTTCATATCATATAGTATCTTCAGTTAAATATTACCTTTCTGAAGTGACTTCTTCTTCATTCCTTCCTGGGCAGGGCTGCTGGGATCAGCATTTATTGCCCATCTCCTAATTGCTCTTGTCCAGTCATTTCAGAGTCAGGCACACTTGTGGGTCTGGAGTCACATATAAGCCAAACCAGGTAAGGGTGCCTTATCTCCGACCCTGAAGAACATCAGTGAACCAACGAGGTTTATAACAATCCAGTAATTTTGCAGTCAGCATTGCTAATTCCAGATTATTAGCTGAGTTTAAATTGCACCACTGGAAAAGCGAGATTTGAGCAGGTATCCTATTGGATGGGCACCCCTTTAAGAATTGCACCACGTGACCAGCTGCTATATATGTACATAAGTCTGTCATTACAACATTATGTTGAAGGGGCTTGAAGTGGTTTGTTTTCTCATAATCAATCTTCGCTTGCAAGGTCCAAGCTCCTGAATTAATAGTTCAGTAACCACCATACCTGAACGTAGTTGTCACCACAAATGTTCTTCAGGGAAGAGTGTCTTGCACTTGCATTACTTGGGCCCATTAATTTAAAATGACCATGTATAAGAATGCTGGTTCCAATTCACGGACAACTGCATCTGCTTCTGGAAGTTGCATTCCAGTCATTGGGGATGGTGAGGGGGTGGGATGGTTCAATACACTGGGGGCTGGAAGTGAAGGATGAAGGTGAGTAACCGGTTTACCTGACAGGAATACTATTCTGGCATTGCGGGACTGTGAACGATGGGCTCTTCCAGGATAGTTTGGTCACAGTTTGACCACAGTGCTTCTCAAGGAATATCACATGAGTAAACCAGCATCCTGTGCACCCTGATATAGGAACTGCACTTTCTCTGTAACTGTAACACTATGTACTGCATTTTGTTATTGTTTTCTCTTTCGTACCACCTCGATGTACTTATATTTGGAATGATCTGACTGGATGGCATGCAAACAAAAGTTTTTCTCTATATCTCAGTATATGTGACAATAGTAAACCAATTACCAATTGTTAGGGATGCAAGGGCAGTTCACACCCAAAAATGCCCAGTCGAACTCCCAGAGTGATGCAAAGTGACGCTGATATAGTTGTTATCATGATCCACTCCAGTGGAAATGATCAATCTTCAATTGTATGGCATTGAATAAAAACGGTTTTATGTTTAATTTTTAAATAACATTGACTAATGGCATTGATTGAACTTTTAGGATATGAATATATAAATGACCAGAGCCCTAGTGAACACAGTGTTTCTCATTATATGAAGTAAAGTTTCAGGGCAACCAAGAAAGTTGGAGTTTTTTTTATTTTGATAAAGTAGCTCACTAACTTCCGAGCATTGAGTCTGTGACGGCAGCAGGAACCTTGCTGCTAATTGCACTCACAGCCTGTTGAAGTGTAAGGCCAAGCAATTAGGAAAAGGAGAATGGCATGGGTCACTAGGGACAGTGAGGCCATCAGCTACAGAGCATGAGATGGTCATTACTGTGTTATCATTTGAGTACAGCAAGTGCTGTCTTCTCAGCTGTTGAAGTGCCAATTGTCTGTGGGTTTTAGACTATACCCTTGGTGCCTCTGTGTTTGTGTTTGTGTGTGTGTGTGTGTGTGTGTGTGTGTGTGTGTGTGTGTGTGTGTGTGTGTGTGTGTGTGTGTGTGTGTGTGTGTGTGGGTATTCATTCTTCTCCAGTGCTGTGGATGTATGTGTGAAAGTAGATAGATGCGTGTTTGTCTATGTGACCCTTTCCCAATGGTGTTTGTGTGTGTGTGTGTGCGTGTATGTATTCATTCTTCTCCAGTGATGTGGGTGTATGTGTGAATGTAGATAGATGCGTGTTTGTGTCTGTGACCCTTTCCCAATGGTGTTTATTTGTGTGTGTGTGTGTGTGTGTGTGTGTGTGTGTGTGTGTGTGTGTGTGTGTGTGTGGGGTGTTCTTATATGCTCTCTGCCACTCTTGAGGTTATTCACCTCCATGCTTCACTGCCTTGGAATGAGAAGGCTTGGATCTCTGGGACTGTCTCTCCCTTATCCTAGCAACACACTGGGGAGATTTCATGATCAAGTTGTGGGGGTGAGGCGGTGAAGTTCACCGGGGGTGAGCAGCTGGTGGGAGAAATCTCAGCACATCTGCAATCAGCTTGAAACACAACTAAACCACAGGAGCAATCTCTTCCTGTGGTGCAGAACAATCTTTAGAAAGAAGCAGCCTGCCCATCTTGTTTGCCATTACTTGTGAATCCTCAAAGCAGGGCAGATTCCAGAACACCAACGAGACTCAAAATCAAAACAGCTGCACAATGTCTGAGAGGAGGGGAGGATAACTTTTTATTTTGACTGTGAGGATAGGATTTGGAGGATAGCAAGCTGAAGTTTGAAGAAGAGTTAGGTTGATGGATCACATGTCGGAGAGCAGCTACATTCCTCATGTCTGTCAGTGGGAAGAAGGTGCTAAAAGAGCCTTTGCAATTTGAGATATTTTGAAAGATCGGGTAGTCTTGAAAGCTTGAATTGTTCTAATGGATACATAGTCTGGAGAGGAACTAAGCACATTGGGGAACGGTCTAGCAGTGGAGCAGAACATTGTAGAGTCATAGAGTTATACAACACAGAAACAGACCTTTCGGCCCAGCTCATCTATGCCGACCAAGTTGCCTTCCTGAGCTAGTCCCATTTGCCTGCATTTGGCCCATATCCCTCTAAACCTTTCCTATCCATGTAACTGCCCAACTGTCTTTTAACTGTTGTAAATGTGCCCGCCTCTACCACCTACTCTGGGAGGTCGTGCCGCATACCCACCAACTTCTGTGTGAAAATGTTGCTCCTTAGGTCCTCTTTAAATCTTTCGCTTCCCACCTTAAACCTATGCCCTCTAGTTTTAGATTCCCCAACCCTGGGAAAAAGGCTGGGACCATCCACCTATGCTCCTCATAATTTTATATACCTCTATAAGGTCACCCCTCAGCTTCTGTCACTCCAGAAAAATGATTTCATATCGTTAATTCACTTTTGAGGTCTGGGCATTGTTGGCAAGGTCAGCATTTATTGTCCATCCCCTAATTGCCTTGAGAAGATGGTGGGGAGCTGCTGCATTCCTCCTGGTGCTGGCTGTTGAGTTGGGAGTTCTACAGCTTAGACCTGTGATATATTCCCAAGTCAGGATGGTGTCCAGCTGGGAGGGAACCCTGCAGCTGGTGGTGTCACCAAGCACCTGCCGTACCAGCCCTTCTTGGCCAGAGAGGTCACACGTTTGGGAAGTGCTGTCAGAGTAGCCTTAGGGAGTAACAGTACTGTATCGTTTGGAGACCAACACCAGGATGTCAGTCAATAAGGAACTACATGGGGAGACAAATATCTCAGTATGTCTCTCTAAGATATTAAAGGATAGCTCATAATTTAAACTAAAAGCAAAATGAAGACCTTACATTGTGCAAAGCATGCGGTTGGTAACATAATACAATTCTTAAAAAACTACCAATCAATATTGCACAGGTTGCATCCCTCCTTCATTTCTAGGCAGGTTACAATGTGCTTATGGTGCATCTAATACATTACATAGAACATAGAACATAGAACATTACAGCACACTAGAGGCCCTTCGGCCCACAATGTTGGGCCGACATTTTATCCTGCTCTAAGATCTATCTAAACCTTCCCTCCCACAAAGCCCCCTATTTTTCTTTCATTCATGTCTCTTAAATGTCCCTAATGTACCTGCCCCCACAACCTCTGCCGGCAGTGCATTCCACGCACCCACCACTGTCTGTGTAAAAAACTTACCCCTATCATCCCCCTTATATCTTCCTCCAATCACCTTAACATTATGCCCCCTCGTGTTAGCCATTTTCACCCTGGGAAAAGGTCTCTGACTGTCCACTCAATCTAGGCCTCTTGTCATCTTGTACACCTCTATCAAGACACCTCTCATCCTCCTTTTCTCCAAAGAGAAAAGCCCTAGCTCACTCAACCTATCCTCATAAGACATGCTCTCCAGTCCAGGCAGCATCCTGGTAAATCTCCTCTGCATCCTCACTAAAGCTTCCACAACCTTCCTATAATGAGTCATCCAGAACTGAACACAATACTCCAAGTGTGGTCTAACCAGAGTTCTATAGAGCTGCAACATTACCTTGCAGCTCCTGAACTCAATAACCCGACTCATGAAGGCCAACACACCAAACGCCTTCTTAACAACCCTAATACATTCTCCTGGGTTCATTTGAGGGCTTTATGGCATGACACATTCTCTCTCCTTGTGGCCAATAATAACTTGATCTTCATCTGTTCTACTTTTCTGCCTTACCCAGCTCAACATGGAATGTAAACTCCAGTCTGGAGATCCAATGGCTCAGGAGATTTTATTTGTTCCATAGTGCAGTATGTTAATTGAATCACACAGCCTGCTATCTCTAGACACATACACATTATCTCAGCTGGATGGGCTCATGCATAGCTTTTGGCTTTGAGATGCAGGCATGGAGTCTAAATTTCAGAGTTTCATTAACTAGCCCTTTAGATACCTTGTCTCAGTACATTTTTCTCTAGGATTCAGAGGGATAACCAGAACTTAAATTGCATTGCGTGAAACAGCACCTCTCCAATGTATGCCTATTACCACATAGGCAGATAGTTTTCTTTCTATTCTGCATTGCTTTTCCCTTGTACTATCTCAATGTACTGATGTGATGAAATGATCTGTCTGGATGGCATGCAAAACAAAGTTTTTCACTGTACCTTGGTACATGAGGCAATAATAAAGCAATTTAGAATTTAGTTTTAATTTAGACATAGAACAGTACAGCATTTACATTTACTTTAAGGTTGATGGGATTGCTCTCACCCAAAGGACTATGTCATGTAATTAACTCTTGAATCATCTTTGTACAATGCTAGCAGTTTCAGTTATAAGATAAGATAAGATATGTATTTATTCATCACATGTACATCGAAACACAGTGAAATATGTCTTTTTGTGTTACTGTGGATATACTGGGAGCAGCCCGCAAGTGTTGCCACTCTTCAGGCGCCAATGTAGCATGCCCACAGCTCCTAACCCGTATGTCTTTGGAACGTGGGAGGAAACTGAAGCACCCGGAGGAAACCCACGCAGACACGGGGAGAGCATACAAACTCCTTACAGACAGTGGCCGGAATTGAAGCCAGGTCACTGGTGCTGTCCGCCACAATAAAGAGTTGTGTTCACCAGTCTCTGTCTGAGAGATGACACTCATTTCTGGTGAATAGTTCAGAAGAACCCCCAGTACACTATGCCTCAATGTTTACAATGCTTCTCTGCACAATTTTGAAACACTGAATTTATCAGGCCAGTCACCTTGGGTCAACAACCAGAAGTGTCTTCTGGTGATGCTCTGTTGCTGCTGATGGAGGAAGTGCTGTGTCCCTGAGAAGCTCTCTGTTTATGTTGCCTGAGCCTTCAACTTTAAATGTAGGCTCAGGAATGTTGCACGTTGCATAATGTCGCATACAGTGAAAAACTTTGTTCTGCATGCCACCCAGGCAGTTCATTTCATCACATCAGTACATCGAGATAGTACAAGGGAAAAGCAATAACAGATTGCAGAGTAGGAAAAAAAATTATCTGCCTATGTGGTAATGTCTTTTGTTGTCTGCTTTTAATTTTTTCAGGCATTTTATGAAAATTTATCATGAATTTTTAAGCATTAGTTTCAGGTTGCAGGAGGAATGATTTCACACATCCAACCTTTAGTCCACGCCTGTGCTCCTCCTTTTTAAATGAACATGATGTTCCTCTCTGTGTGCTGCTATTAATTTTTTTAAATATTAAATTTTAAATTTTTAAATTTTTTTTAAAATTTTATTTAAATTTTTTTATTTTTAAATTTTATTTACAGCTTGGTAACAGGCCCTTCTGGCCCAACGAGTCCGCGCCGCCCATTTTAAACCCCCAAATTAATCTACCCGTACGTCTTTAGAATGTGGGAGGAAACCAGAGCACCCGGAGGAAACCCAAGCAGACACGGGAGAATGCACAAACTCCTTACAGACAGCGACGGGAATCGAACCCCGCTCGCTGGTGCTGTAATAGCGTTGCGCTAACTGCTACACTACCATGTTGCCCTGGTATCAGGTATCAGGATTGTTGCAGTTTCATGCCCACTACTACCTCCTCAGACCAACTAGGAATGAGGAATAAATGGAGACACAAGAGACTGCAGATGTTGGAATGCTGGAGAACCCAGCAATTCAGTCCCTTCAACCATTCGGCTCTTGAATCAACCAGCACGACCCTAAACACTAGAGTTTAGCAACACGATGACCACTTTGATCACTTTGCACTAAAATGGACTTCTTTTGTTATAATCATGTTCTTACTTGCAAAAATTGTGTTTAATTTATGTTTAGTTTATATTTTTTCTTGTGAATGCTGCTTATCTGATGCTATTTGCCTGTGATACTGCTGCAAGTAAGTTTTTCATTGCACCTGTGCATACGTGTACTTGTGCACATGGCAATAAATTCAACTTCGACTTTGACATGTGTGGAGGGAAATGGACAGTCGATATATCGGGTCCAGACCCTTCATCTGGACTGAAAGATAAAAGGGAGATAGCCAATATAAAGAGGTGAGGGGAAGGGGTGGAGCAAGAGCTGTCAGGTGATCGGCGGATCCAGGTGAAGAGGGGTGATTGGCAGATGGAGGAGGGCAGAGTGGAAATAACGACAGAGGTTGGGAGGTGATACTCGGAGGTGCAGATAATGGAATCTGAGAGGAAGGGAAGGTGGAGCTTGGAACCAAATTTGGAAATGGAATTGGAATTGGTTTATTATTGTCACATGTACCGAGGTACAGACAAAAATGTCTTGCATACCGTTCATACAGATCAATTCATTACACGGTGCATTGAGGTAGTACAAGGTAAAACAGTACAGAATGCAGAATAAAGTATTAAAGTTACAGAGAAAGTGCAGTGCAGGCAGATAATAAGCTGCAAGGTCATAAAGAGGTAGATTGTGAGGCCAAGAGTTGATCTTATCATACTAAGGAACCATTCAATAGTCTTATAAACTGACCTTGAGCCTGGCAGTACGTTCTTTCAGGCTTTTGTAACTTCTAACTGATGGGAGAGGGGAGAAGAGAGAATGTCCGGGGTGGTGGGGTCTTTGATTATGGTGGCTGCTTTACTGAAGCAGTGAGAAGTACAGACAGAGTCCATGGAGGGGATGATGGTTTCCGTGATGTGCTGAGCTGTGTCCACAACTCTCTGCAGTTTCTTGCAGTCTGGGGCAGAGCAGTTGCCGTACCAAGCCGTGATGCATCCAGATAGGATGCTTTCTATGGTGCATCAATAGATATTGGTGAGTATCAAAGGGGACATGCCAAATTTCTTTAGCCTTCTGATGTAGTAGAAGCGCTGGTGAGCTTTCTTGGCCATGATGTCTACATGATTGGACTAGGACAGGCTACTGGTGATGTTCACTCCTAGGAACTTAAAGCTCTCAACCCTCTCGACCTCAGCACCATTGATGTAGGCAGGAGCATGTGCACCGCCCCTCTTCCTGAAGTCAAGGACCAGATCTTTTGTTTTATTGACATTGAGGGAAAGGTTGTTGTCAGGATACTATGTCACTAAGCTCTCTTATCTCCTTCCTGTACTCCGACTCATCGTTATTTGGGATAGAAATAAGGGAAGTGAAGTGGGCAGATGGGAACAGAAGCCGAAGAGGATCCAGTAAAAGGAGTATCAACTGTCCATTTCCCTCCACAGATGCTGCCTGACCTGCTGAGTTCCTCCAGCATCTTATTTGTTGATGAGGAATAAGTGTCAGTCTTGCTTGTGATTCCCTCACATAATGGCCCACATGTTGCAATTGATATGACGGCAAAAAGTGTTGTGTTCACCCCGTGACCATAACATGAATTTGACAGCTTCCGGAGTGTGTGAGTGGGAAGTTAAACAAGGAAATCCGAATTTGCTTTCAGCGATTCACTGCTCTTCAACAGAGGGCAGTGTTTTGCAAATTCCTCTGCCTGGTGTTTCAAGAATTTCAAACACTAATGAATTTTTCTCACCACAAATGTTCCGCCTAATTGCTTCAGATGTGATTTTTTTCTGGTGTGCTGATCATTAATTACTGCTTATTAATCTCTATGGCCCTAAAAATTAAGTTTTAAACACATGCATAGTAATTCTCTCAGATAATGATTTTGTAATGTAATGCACTCTAAAACAAAGCAGTGACAAATTTTATTTTTAAAATATTTGTTCATGATACTTAAGCGTAAACATGTAAAATATCAGCTAAAATTTGTGCTTTTTACTTCCTGGCTTGTTGCTTTAAATAATTCTTCGATGTAATTGGATGCTCAGATTGTTTGATGGAGATTTGTAGCTGGATATCAGAAATCACCTCCAACTGATGCATGACAGTAACTGGTGTTAGAAAAGTATGTGACTTCATCGTGTGCAAATCAAGCATTCCACACTTGCCTGCAACAGGTCCTGGATACTATTCAAGCAGAGGCTGATAAATGACCAGTAACATATGCAGCACAAAAATGCCAGGCAATGATCCACCTCCAACAATTTAACCACCTACCCTTGACACTCAATGGTCTTACCCTCACTGAGTACCCCATCTTCAATATCCTGAGGGTCACCTGTGACCAGAAACTCGAATGGATCAGCCACATAAACACTGTGGGTGTTGGACAAAGTCAGAGGCTGGGTATCTTGTAGCAAGTGACTCACCTTCTGAGCCCTTTACTCTACTCCCTATACACTCCTGACTCTGTGGCCAGATTCTGCTCTAGCTCCATCTACAAGTTTGCAGATGATACGACCATTGTAGGCCATATCTCAAACAGCAATGAGGTGGAGCACAGGAAGGAGATAGAGAGCTTAGTGGAATGGTGTCATGACAACAACCTTTCCCTCAATATCAACAAAACAAAAGAGCTGTTCATTGACTTCAGGAAAGGGGGTGGTGTACATGCACCTAATGGTGCTGAGGTCGAGAGGGTTGAGAGCTTCAAGTTCCTGGGAGTGAATATCACCAACAGCCTGTCCTGGTCAAATCACGTTGATGCCACAGCTAAAAAAGCTCACCAGCGCCTCTACTTCCTCAGGAGGCTAAAGAAATTTGGTCTGTCCCTTTTGACTCTCACCAGCTTTTACCGATGCACCATAGGAAGCATCCTATTTGGATGTATCACGGCTTGGTACAGGACTGCAAGAAACTGCAGAGAGTTGTGGACACAGCCCAGCGCATCACAGACACCAGCCTCCCCTCCTTGGACTCTGTCTTTACCTCTCGTTGTCTTGGTGAAGCAGCCAGCATAATCAAAGACCCCACCCACCCGGGACATTCTCTCTTCTCTCCTCTTCCATCGGGTAGAAGATACAGGAGCTTGAGGGCATGTACCACCAGAAGGACAGCTTCTACCCCACTGTGATAAGACTATTGAATGGTTCCCTTATACAATGAGATGGACTCTGACCTCACGATCTACCTTGTTGTGAAGTTGCACCTTATTACACTGCACTTTCTCTGTAGCTGTGACACTTTACTCTGTACTGTTATTGTTTTTACCTGTACTACCTCAATGCACTCTGTACTGACTCAATGTAACTGCACTGTGTAATGAATTGACCTGTACGATCGGTATGCAAGACAAGTTTTTCACTGTACCTCAGTACAAGTAACAATAATAAACCAATACCAATACCAATACATCCCAAAACCTTGCCGCCATCTACAAAGCACAAGTCAGGAGTGTGAAGGAATGTTGCTTACTTCTCTGGATGAGTGCAGATTCAACAACACTCAAGATGCTTGGCAGCATCCATTGCAAAGCAGCCTACTTGATCCACACCCAATCCACCACCTAAAGCTTCATTCCTTCTACCACTCCAACACAGTGACTGCAGTGTGTACCATCTACAAAAATGCATTGCTACTCCTACAGCACCTGCAATACATCTCACCTCCACCATCCAAGAAGGAAGGGCAGCAGGTGCATGGGACTACAGGCACGGTAGTGTAGCAGTTAGCCTAACGCTATTACAGGGCCAGCGACCCGGGTTCAAATCTGGCTGCCGTCGGTAAGGAGTTTGTACGTTCTCTCTGTGACTGTGTGGGTTTCCTCCCACATTCCAAAGACGTAGGGGTTAGAAAGTTGTGAGCATGTTATGTTGGGGCCGGAAGCGTGGCAACACTTGCGGACTGCCCCCAGGAACGCTCTACACAAAAGATGCATTTCACTGTGTGTTTCGATGTACATGTGACTAATAACGAAATTGTATCTTTATCTTATCACTTGCAGGTTCCCCACCAACTCGCACACCATTCTAATTTAGAAATATATCACTGGTCCTTCATCCGTGCTGGGTCTAAATCCTCAAGCTCCCTACCCAACAGCGCTGTGGGAGTATCTTCACCAGAAGGGTGGCAGCAGCTCAAGGAGGTGGCTCACCACCACCTTCTCAAGGGCAATTAGGGATGGGCAATAAATGCTGGCCCTGCCAGCAATGTCAGGATCCCAAAAAATGATTATCAGAAAGAAGAAGGGACTTTGTGTGCAGTTGCCTTCCAACTTTTCCCCTTGCTGCAAATCCAAGCTGATGATTATATTTAATCTTACAAATGGACAACGTGAAATTAGATATAATACACATGTTAATTTGTGGAAAATGATTGTAATAACTGCAGGACGGTTCCAAAAATACAACTGATCAATAAATATCCTTCAAGGTGGTTTGCCAGCATGTTCTCCCTGTGTATGTATGGCTTTCTCTCAGGTGTTCCAAATTCTTCCTACATCCCAAAGATGCGTGGGTTGTAGGTTAATTGATCACTGTAAATTAGCCATGGTGCAAGTGGGTGATGGGATAATAAGTGCGAGAGAGAATATATTACCAGGAGATAAGTGGGAGGATTGGGCTGATGGGAATGTTCTGAGAGATGGTCATAGATTCAATGGGCCAAAGGGCCTTCTTGCATGTAATAAGGATAAATATTAAAAAATATAAAAATATGATTACAGAGCCAATCACCTAATCATTACATACTGTACTTAATTATGAAATTAAGGCAGGCATGGTAGTGTAGCAGTTATCGTGACACTTTTACAGCGCCAGTGACCCGGGTTCAATTCGGGCTGCTGCCTGAACGTTCTCCCCGTGTCTGCGTGGGTTTCCTCCGCGTGCTCCGGTTTCCTCCCACATTCCAAAGACATACAGGTTAGGAAGTTGTGGGCATGCTATGTTGGCACCAGAAGCGTGGCGACACTTGCGGGCTGCCCCCAGAACACTCTAAGCAAAAGATGCATTTCACTGTGTGCTTCGATGTACATGTGACTAATAAAGATATCTTAAAGTAGCTCAAGAGCAATATTAAAATATTGTTGTCCATTACCACAATAACACAGTTGGCCTCTCGCAATGAAAGTTTGGACCATTCCCTTTCATGATGATTTGATTCCAAGCAGACTTCCCACAATTTCCAGCATTATTGTTTACTAGTTCTTATTTCTGCTCTCTTGTGAGAGTTTGTTCTGTCTCTGGACATAACCTACATTCTTTGCAAATCAATTTATCAGGAATTTTGTTCCACAATTAAGTTTATTGTAAACTATGACGGATTTTTTAAGACTTTTTCAGGATTGGCAAGGCCAGCATTTACTCATCTTCTACTATTGCCTTTCAGAAGATGATGGTGAGAGCCCCCTCCTCAACTCGCTGCAGTCCTTCCGGTGAAGGTGCTCCCACTGTGCTGTCAGACAAGGAGTTCCAGGATTTAGGCACCATGACTACAAGTGGAACTGCGAGATATTCCCACATCAGGATGGTGTGAGGCTTGACAGGGTACCTGAAAGTGGTGATGCCTGAAGCCCTTGTATTGTTGGTGGTAGAGGCAGCAGGTTTGGTGGGTAGTGTCGGAGTAGCCTGGGAAAATAACAGCAGGGCATTTTGTAGGTAGTGCAGACTGTGGCCACTGTCCTCTGATGGTGGAAGGAATGAAAGTTTACCTTCCTTTCTGGCTTACCATGATTCCATGCTTGAGTTGAAGGAACTATATGAATGGAAGTACTTGTTTAGTACTGAAAGCCAATAATGGATTATTTCCTTCCAGACTTTCCTCATCCAGTCCAGATGAAGGGTCTCAGCCCAAAACGTCGACTATCCATTTCCCTTCATAGATGCTGCCTGACCCACTGACTTCTTCTAGCAGTTTGTTTTTTTTTTGACTTCTGTGAATCCATTCTGTTGTCTTGTATCAAATAAAGATCTTAAAGCAATTTCAGATTTTGATTTCTGCCTCTCTGTGGGCAAATGGGACTAGCTTGGTGGGCACCATGGTTGTCATGGACAAGTTGGGCTGAAAGGTCTGTTTCCATGCTGTATTACCCTATGTCTCTATGACTGACTTTCAAACCTCAAAGACATAGTCATGAATTTGAAGACTTTGGGAGCAAAGGAAGAGCTGTTATGTTTTGCATTGGTACCCCAGGCCCAGTTGCTCTCCAACTCTTTCCCAACATCAGGCTCTTTATTTGGATTGTACAATAGATAACCAGTATCACTATGGAACTGCTGAAGGAAGATGGTTGCAAATGCTTTAGCCTTCTCTATTGAACTAATGCTGGATTCTGCCATCATTGAGAATAGCAATATCCCTGTGGCAAGGTTGCAGAGATTTTCTCTGCTGTGGGATTGGTTTGCAATGCACTGTATACAATCTACTTTTTCAACTGCATTTCATCCCATACTGTAGCACCTCATTTTGATGCTGTTCGGTGCTTTTCGTGGAACCTGGCTTTAACGTGACAACAGAGTGAGTTGAGTGGTGCTGTAGAAGGAAAATAATCTTGGTGCTGCTGATGGCTCACATGGATTCCTGGTCTTGACATGCTGAATTTCGTAATCTGTTTCATTTAGTGAATAATGCAAATAAATAGCACAAAACCGCTGGACTAATGGTGATACATTCTGGTGACTCATCTGCAGAGGGTACTTAAACCGGGTGGCAATAAATGTCTTTATATCATTTACAGAGCTTGGTTTAGTGCATGAAATTTTTTTTTAAAACTGTAGATACTGGAAATCCGAAATAAAATGCTGGGAACGCTCAACAGGTCATATGGCATCTGCAGAAAGATAAAAAGAATTAATGTTTTAAGTTGAAGACTTCCTAAATTAAGAAAAATAGTAAGTTCTCAAAACACGAGCCGAAATTTTGTGGTCAGTGTCTAAACCAATTATCTCAAAAATAGCTGCCCCTAAATATCTAACATTTACTACAGTGTGGGTTTCCCCTTTTCCAACATTTATTGTTCAGGTGTCAGTTCCAGAAAATCCTTGGTGTTCAGCAACCATCATGTTATTAAGCATGCTGAGCAGTCTAAAGCATTGATGAAGGATGAAAAACAAATGAGTCATTTTTAATAAATATTTTAACCATTTTACAAAGGACAATACAAAAGATTGGAACACACAAGAAACAAAGGTAAAGATTGAAATATCATAAATGTTAAAAATTAAAAATTATTTAAATATCTGAAATATTTTATCTGAGGAAAATTACAGTCTTCCATTTCTTTTGGAGCCAATAAGATTGCTATCCAGTAATTGTGGCTTTATATGTCAATAAAAGCTCACTTTCACTTCATGTAACAAAATGCACTGTTTTCAGATTTTTAGGAATAAGAATTGTTCGTAAATACCTGAAGTTCTTGTTTCATCATTGAAATTTGAAGACTGTTTTGGAGAATGAGAACAGAATTACAGGCAGTGACTTGTTTCTTTTTCCTGTGCTTACTGTCCAATGAATCTCAAAATGGCTGATGATCACATTGCAAAATTTATTACAAAGTTTTGTAAGTCTGAACAGAGAACACTTTCTGATGTTTTTCCAAGGGGGTTCACACCCACTAAATTCTCAAAAAAAAGACTGATGGAAGTACTCAGCAGGTCAGGCAGAGTCTGTGGAAATAGAATCAGTGTTAATGTTTCAGATCAAAGGAACTCCCAACCTTTTGCTGATCTCCTTTAACCTCAGAACATACAAAGAAGGACAACAAATTTAAAGGGAACTTTACTTACTTCTTACAATACATTCAGGCCATAAAGTGCATGTTGTCTCCCACCAGAGCAATCCCTTCAGTCCCATTCTCCCTCTCCTTATTTGCACGTTTAACTGTGCTTTATTTGTCTACATGCACTACACTTTCTCTGTGACTGTAACACTATATTCTGCATTCTGATTTTTTTAGCCTGAGTACTACCTCAGTGTACTTCTGTATGGAGTGATCTTTCTGAATGGCATGCAAACAAAAGCTTTTTGTTAATAATAAACCAATAATAAACCAATTACCAATTATCTCCTTGTACAACTGCATCTTGTTCTTTCTCACAGACCCATCATTTGCCCTTGGGTTCTTTTGCCACTTTTCCCGATGAAGGGGTAATTAATGGTAGCCACTTAAACTTTCAGTATGGCTTTAAGATGTGGGAGGAAACAGAACATCCAGCAGAAACTCACATAGTCACGGAGAAAGCACACAAACTCCACACAGGTAGCACCTGAGGTAAGGATCAAGCCTGGAGCTGTTGAGGCAGCAGTGTTTCCTGCTGAGCCACCCTACTTCACATGGGTTTACTATTATACCAGACCTGATATTATTCAAATATTCAGATCCTGGAGCACAGAAGTAATGGCGTGAATTATGCTAGAATTTAGCACCACTAGCTTTCTTCCGCCACAGACAAGAAGGCAAATTTCCAGGTAGTCATTGAACATTCTATATTTCTCAACACGTCCAACACACTATCCTAGCTGCTCAAAAGGCAACTCCTAAAGCCTCAAACCGCTGGAATCTGAGATCTTTAAAAGATCTACACACATACAGTATCTCACTTTACGCTTTATTCTTGCTTGTTATCTGCTAACTGCAAGGTGAAATTTCTCTTTATGTAAAGTGCAAGATCTTTTTTTAAAGAACATAGTCAAGTTTGCACTGGAATGCTAATTATCTGTGAGTTTGGAATTGAGTGCTTGCCGCCTCATTCTCAACTGTAATTGTCCTTGGTTGTAACCTCAAAAAATTCTCACTTTGTTTACATCCCATGTGACAGCTGATACTAATTAACATCATTAACTATCCCATGTTAGTTGTCTTACCATTTATCATCATTATTTGGTATTATATCAAGTAAAATAAAAGGATAAACAATTTTGGTTATTTTTTCATGTACTTACAGAGTTCAATTATTTCATGACTGAGTCAAAATTCACTGGATAACATTAGTCAGGTGACATGCAAATACCTGATTAGGATTGGGGGTTGTGTGTAAACCCATAATCCTTGAGATTTGTGATGATATATTCACCCTGATTTGCGTTAAACCTGGGAGGGAATAATTCTACCTTGTATTTTTGAAAGTAAGTATTTATTTCTGAGACAACTGCTTTTAAGATTATGTGGTTTGAGGGCATCTGTGGAAAGTGATGAGGTAAATTTAAAAGATATTGGAGAACTTAATCAGAAATGTTAGCAATGTGCTAAGCAAGAAGATAGAGGCTAAAGATATTGGAAATACAGCCAGAGTCTGTGATGTTTTATGCTATTTACAACTGTTGGTTCAGTGTGCAAGTTCATGAAAGAAATGCTGTAATTGTGAGAATCTCTAATTTTATGTCCTGTTACAGCTGAAGGAAATCAGCATCATTCAATATTCCAGATTAGCTGCCGTGCTATTTGCCAACCATCATTAAGTTTGCCTTTGACTTTACATAAAGTGACAAAAAACAAAAGATAACTAATTTTAGAATCATGCAGCACAGAAACAGGCCCTTCTGCCCATCATGTCCATCCTGACCATCTGGTTCTCATCTATATTAATCCTTTGTACCAGAAGTTGGTCTGTAACCTTCTATGACTTGGGGATTCAGGTGCTTGTCCACATACTACTTAATGTTATGAGAGACTCTGCCTCCATCACAGTGTGTTCCAATCTCCAACAACCGTCTGGGTGGAAAAAAAATTCCTTGTATCCCCTCTTAAACCTATGTCCTCTGCATTTTTTTTATATTTACAAAACTAATTTATTTGTTGTGTGTGTACATGAGAGTGAGTGATACATCTCTCTGTGGCAGGTGAGAGAAATAATCATGGATGGTTCTTTGCAGAGGGTAAATAAGAAAATTTTATTTATTTTAGCTTAATTGCCTACAGAAGTATAAGCCACATGCATACTCAAATACACGTGCACTACAGTTCACTTACTGGTGAGTTGTGCTGAGAAATTTTAAATACATTTTTCTCTGCTAGTCCTGGTTAATGTGTCCCAGTGTGTGCACTTTACCCAAATGGCTGCCTTTTGTGCAACTAAGTAATAATTCTGAGTTATCTTTCAATCAACACTACTAAAACACATTATTTAGTCATTATATTGTAGTTTGTGAAATCTTATAGCACAGAAATTGGCTGCCACATAGATAGACTGGCAGAATAAGCAGATGAGTGGCAGGTGAAGTTTAATTTGGAGGGAGTGTGAAATGATACACCTTGGCAGAAAGGAGAGAATATGTAAATTAAATGGCATAGTTCTTAATGTTGTGCAATAACGGAGGGAACTGGGTTTATACATGCATCACACTTGAAAGTGCTGGGGTATGTTGAGAAAGTAATTGGCAAAGCAAGTGCAAACCTGGAGTCACAAGGAGAGGCCTGGCAGCTATGCTGAAAATCAAAAAACTGCAGATGTTGGAAATCTGAAATAAAAACAGAAAAGGCTAGAGACTACCTCAGTATAGCAACACTATGACCACTTTGCACTACAGTGGACTTTGTTTTTGTTCTAATTGTGTTCTTTCTTGTATAATTAACATGTATTTCTTGTGGATGTTGTGTTTCTAATGCTATGTGCTTGTGATGCTGCTCCAAGTAAGTTTTTCATTGCACTTGTGCACATGTACTTGTGCAAGTGATGATAAACTCGACTTTGACTTGACACAGGTCAGGCTGCATCAATGGAAATAGTCAACCCTGCAGGTCAAAGGGCATCTTGTCAGTTCATTAAAGTGTATTAAATGTTAATTCAAATTTTAAAAAAAACATTCAGTTTCTTTTCCATGTGGGCCTGTGAGCTCCACTCAAATAACTAGGCCATGCTGGATATACCCACTATGACTGGTGTAAAGCTGAGGGGCCAGGTATGAAGTGCATCCATCTACTTGACCCAAACCATTATAAGACTAGGTCCCGAGCTGGAGCAAGATCTCAGATGTGTCTGTACCTGACCTCCAGCATGGTCTGTAATACTGTGCCTTGATGCACAGGTACAGAATACATTGGCACATGCACTGGAAGTAGCCAGGACTTCTCCAGGTAACCAGCCCACTTCACTTCTCTCTCCATAGACGCTGTGTTACCTGCTAAGCATTTTCAACATTTGTTTGAGGATTTCTATTACGGATCAGCTTTAGATCGTGGGTCATACATGTAAAGGCATAGTCTTTGACAATATTGATCTGGTCTGTTCTTCAAGTGTAAGGAATGAATGTTCATTTCATTTTATATTTAAATTAACTGTTTAAATTAAGGAACATTTTGGCTTTTTAGCCCAATTCCCACCTAATTTGCATATTTTGCCATTAATTGGGGTTTTGCTGCAAGAGAGAACAATCTGATGGCAGGCTGTTCTGACACAGGGATCAGCAGGGGACTTTGTTTTAAGAGCTGGAATAAAGCCAGAAAATCCTGAAACCAGTTAATGAACAAAAATGGTTCCCTGTTTCAGTCTCTCTGTAGAAATACAAACCTTGATCAAAGATGTAGTAAAACATTCAAACCAAGGTCTCAGAATCAAGTTTATTATCACTGACATGTCGTGAAGTTTGTTGCTTCGTGGCAGCAGAACAGTGCAAGACATGAAGACATAAAAATTATGTTGAGTGTGGGTCTTCAGGCTCCTGTACCTCCTCCCCGATGGTAGTAATGAGAAGAGGGCATGTCCCGGATGGTGACGGTCCTTAATGATGGATGCCGCCTTCCTGAGGCGCCACCTCTTGAAGATGTCCTCGATGGCGGGGAGGGTTGTGCCTGTGATGGAGCTGGCTGAGTCTACAACCCTCTGCAGCCTCTTTCAATCCTGCACATTAGAGCCTCCATACCAAGCAGTAATGCAACCAGTCAGAGTGCTCTCCACTTTACATCTATAGAAATTTGCAAGAGTCTCTGGTGACATTCCAAATCTCCTCAAACTCCTAATGAAGTAGAGCCACTGGTGTGCCTTCTTTGTGATTGAATCAATGTGTCTCTCTATGGAAATTACCATATTTCTTCATAGAGCCATTGAAATTTTGGTTCAGGAGGCTATTCTGCTACCTTGTTTATACTGACCAATTAAAGCTTTTTTTAATGTTAAGCCACTTCCCAGATTTGCATGTGGTGGTGAAGGTTTCTGCCTCTATCTTCCTTTCAAGCAGTTCATTGTCCCCAAAACTCTTGGAGCAGGTTTTGTTTCTCCTCTCTAATCCTTCTATAAACTATCTTAAATGTATGGCCCCACATTATAGGCCTCTCTGCTAGGGGGGAATGAGTCCTCCCTGTTGGCCCATGCCTAGACCTTGCAATTTTATACAGCTTAATTTAAACACCCTTGGCCTCATTTGTTCTAAAGAAAATATACTCGGCTTACACAACTTCACATCCTGACACTGTCCAGCAGTAACAAAACTACAGATAAGAATTAACTTATTATTAAGCATGATTAGTAGTTCTGAAGAATATCCTTGTCCAAACGTAATAAATGAGGAACCTACGAGTAGCAGTAAATACTGTGCAGAGAGATCTGATAACATAGGAAATATGTAAATATTTTAAGTTGTATTTTAATCTCAGGTCTAGACAATTGGAAGAAAATACTTAAAAATTAATGCATCAGATTTCTGCAGTACAAGCAATTCTGGTGTAATAATTTATCCCAGTTATTTTTCTCACACTTCCAGGGTGAAGGTAATATTAAGCTTAGAAAGGAAAGAAAAAGAGATCATTAAGACAGATAACTGAATAAAATTATCATGGCCTTCAGTTGGATACTCTTTAGATAATCGGGTAAATCATCCAGCCCTTTGCAACACTATTTCAAGAAGTATGGTATATATTGAATGTGTATGTACCTTTAAGAAGTACACTTGTGGAATGATGCATTATTGTACCAGCCACTGTTGTTAGCTGAGTATTGACTGCCTTCAGTAATGGAGTTTGTTTAGTAGCTCCTTTCTTGTTACTTACCTTGCTGAATGTCAATACAAAAGAAACTATAGATGCTAATGGGACTTGTCCATGTTTTGTCATGGAAGTCCATGGTCCAATACAGACGTGGACCCAAGCCAATAGTGACAACTTCAATCCTGCCACCTCAGTGGGCACCTCATTAAATTCAATGGGACAGATTATATGTCCACAAATCTGCCAAGTCTCAGTCTGGGAAATCTGCCCATTAAACCTGTACCAGATTAAACCCAAGGGAATGATTCATAGCCTTGCAGGTAGTGTGCTCATCTTGGTACCTTTCAATGCGGGGAAGGTTGCTGGGATAAAAGTTAAGTGGAGATTTCAATGGCAAAGTTGAATTTATTGTCATATGCACTAGGACATGTATGCACAGGTGCAATGAAAAATATACTTGTAGCAGCATTGCAGGCACAGAGCATTAGGGACACAACATTCACAAGAAAAACATAAATTAAACATAAATTATACAAGAAAGAACACAATTAGATCAAATAAAAGGTCCATTGTAGTACAAAGTGGTCGTAGTGTTGCTATACTGTGTAGTGATTAGGATTGTGCAGGTTGGTTCAAGAACCAAATGGTTGAAGGAAGTATCTGTTCTCGAACCTGGCTTCTGTACCTCCCGCACGATGGTAGCTGCGAGAAGACGGCATGGCCTGGATGGTGGGGTTCTTGGATGATAGATGTTGCCTTCTTGAGGCATGGCCTTGTGTTGATACAACTGATGGTGGGGAGGGATGTGCCCATGATATATTGGGCTGAGTTCACTACTCTCTGTGTTTCTTACATTCCTGCTGTTACGAACCAGCAACAAAAGAAACACCAAGTCATGTATAAATGTTAAAAACTATTTTATTAATAAATACTTATGATAATAAGGAAAATAAAAGTAAAAATGTTGGAGTGTTAGAAGTAAAAATGTTAGATCTTAAACGTTAACCCCAAAACTCTAAACATGAAGTGTGTGTGTGTGTGTGGCAAACTCCAAGTCCAGGAATAGATGTCAAAGTTCAGTTCAGCAAGCCGTAAGGTGAAACATGAGCAAAGGCTTCTTCAACAACCACCATTGACTGAAGACAAGATGTAGATATAGAGAGTAATTACGAAATCCAAATGTTCCACAATGGAACCCATACGACACCTCAGTGTCTACTCAGCAGTGACCACTCCACCGCATCTTCCTCACCCCGAAAGGCTCTCGAATCGTGGCCGTCCACACAAATGCCTGTTTCCTTCTACAGGTCAACAACAAAGTGAACTCCACTGGATTACTCCAAAAATCCATACGTGGATTGTAGTGACAGGCACAGTTACTGTTTCTCATCCATCGATAGAGACTAGCAGGCTGGTCTCCCCCTCCCTCTCTCTCTCCTCCGACTGACTGCTTCAAAAATGTCATTACGTCCTTTATCTTCTGTTGTCATAACCATGACCACCCCACCCCCAGTAACCTAGTCCATAACACTGCGCATTCGAATTGCTGTACCAGACCATGATGCAACCAGTCAGGATACCTTCAACTGTATGTGTGTAGAAGTTTTAGTGTTTGGTGACAAGCTGAACATCCTTAACCTTCTAAGACAGGAAAGGCATTAGCTCACCTTCCTTGTGCTGGGCCCAGGACAGGTCACCTGTTATGTTAACGCCCAGGAATGTAAAGCTGCTGACTCTCTCCACTACCAATCTACCAGTGTAGTCTGGTGCATGTTCGCCCTCCTTCCCCTTCCTGAAGTCAACAATCAGTTATTTAGTTTTACTGACGTTGAGCGAGAGGTTGTTGTTGTGGCACCACTCAACCAGGTGTCCTATCTTGATCCTGTACTCTTGACTCATCACTACCTGTGATTGGTCCAACACCAGTGGTGTCATTGGTGAAATTGTATTTGTGTATGTGTATTTTATCTTAAATTAAACTAACTTAATTATATTTTTCCTCAATTGAATTCAAGTCCATATGTGTGCTTTTGATGCTTAGTCAAGTCCTAGAGAGAGACAGCACAGAAACAGGTCCCTCAGTGCATCAAGTCCACACTGACCATCACCCACTCATTTACACTAATCCTATATAAATCTCCTTTTATTCCTCCCCATGTTTTCATCAACTTCCTCTAGATTCTACCACTCGCCGACATACTTTGGGTCAATTATCTCACCAACCCGCATTTATTTGGGATACAGCAGGCAACTGGAGCACTTGGAGGGAACCGCCGCAGTCACAGGGAGAACGTGTAAACTCCACACACAGCACCTGAGGTCAGGATTGAACCTGGGTCTCTCCTGCTGCAAGGCAGTGGCTCTACCTGCTGCACCACTGTGTGCCTAACCTCTTTTTTAAAAAAAAAATAATTTTAATTGTAACACATGAGTTTCCTCCCAAAGGCTTCAGTTTTCTCCCCATCCCAAAGCCATGTTCGTTGGTTAAATGACCCAAGTGTGTAGGTGGGTGGGAGAATTTGGGAGAGTTGTTGAGAATGTGGCGAATGTAAAGGGGATCCATATTAATGAATGTTTGATGTTCTGTGTGGACTTGGTGGGGTGAAAGATGTGTTTCCATGCTGTATACCTCTATTATATTCATCTTGTGTCAAGGACGTTGACAGACATTCAGTATTAGTGACAACTTTAAGCAGCTGGTGCCTGAAGACAGGGGCTCAGCAGCTGTTATAGCCATTCTCTGAGTGCAGCTATGCCTGCCCTCAAAATGCCATTATGCTACAGTCAGTTAGACCAGAAGGTGTCCTGGGGCAGGGGGCAAACAATATTGGGGCAATAGAAGATCAGTCTCAATATCTGCCCAAAGTGCCCAGTTCCCCAAGTTTACTCTGGTATCAGTGAGCCCCAGTTGCATGTTATAAATCTCTGCAATTTTCCATCTGTTAATCTACATGGTCAAAAGGTCATGGGTGATGTGTCTGATGGAGATGCATCTCTCGGGAGTCAAGAAAAGTTGCAAAACAACTGCAGCTGTACAATGCTCGAGTACCTGGGAATAAATTCCTCCCTCTGACCAGGGCCACTAGTGAGGAATGTGATGCAAAGAGGATTTTCAGAGGGGAGCAGGCTGGAATGTGTGAGAGATGTTGAACTGTGAGATAAGTTTAAAAGTTTCATTGAGATGAGGTTAAAATAAATGGCAAGTCCCAACTATTTTTGCAAATAGTGAGTATGTGTGTGTGAACCATTTAAGAACTATGCACATTATGTGGCATGACTTTTGATACATTGCTATACCAGCTGCAAGTACATAGCTTGTCTTGACAGTTAGTGCAGGATAGTGGCACTGAGGTAAAAGATTAGTCATGATCTTACTGAATGTGGGGGGTGGGGCAGGCACTACTGCTTCTGTTTTTTAGGTTCTTGTTGCAGAGGGGACCATTGTTACAAAAGTGGAAATGGGTCGTCTTGGCATTTGAAACAACCCAAGATCCAGAAATGGGGCACTATCAATTCACTTGATGAGAGGTTAATGTCATCACACTGCTACTGGATGGATTTGTGAGATCTTGCTGTGCAAAATTGAGTACTTGAGGGGCATAGATAGGGTAAATGCACACAATCTTTTTCCCAGGGTTGGGGAATTAAGAACTAGATGGCATAGGTTTAAGGTGAGAGATTTAATAGGAGACTGCAACTGCTGGAATCTTCTGCAACAATCTACTGAAGAAACTCAGCAAGTCAAGCAGCATCTGTGGGAGGAAAGGAACTGTCTACGTTTCAGGTTGAAACCCTGCATCAGGACAAGATTTAATAGGAACCTGAGGGACAACTTTTTCACTAGTGGTCAGTATATGGAATGAACTGCCAGAGGAAGAGGTTGATGCCGGTACAAGAACAACATTTAAAAGGCATTTGCTCAAGTACACGGATGGGAACGGTTGAGAGGGATATGGGCCAAATGCAGGCAAATGGGACTAACTTAGATGGGCATGTTGGTCTGCATCAGCTGGCTGGGCCAAAGGGCCTTTTTTCAGTGCTGTATGACTACTTCATTTTTCTACATTGCAGCAGTGAATAGAATTGCAAAAGTACTTATCTCACTTGGAAGTATTTTTGGACTTCCTAAGTCTGTGCTACCTCTGGAGTACCATGTACAGTTCTGGTCACCACACTGCAGGAAGATGTGACAACACGAGATTTGCAAGAATGATGTATGGGCTGGAGAACTTTAGTTATGAGGAGAGACTAGTGTTGTTTCCTTTGAAGAACTGGGGGAAATGAGAGGAGATTTCATTGTGCTGCATAAGTGATGAGAGACTCTGGAAGGATAACAATCACTGCCTTCTGCAGAGGGGGCATGGTGATGCAGCTAGTAGATCTGCTGCCTCACAGCTCCAGTGAACCCAGTTCAGTCCTGGTCTCAGCTGCTGTCTATGTGGAATCTGCATGTTCTCTCTGTGACCGCATGAGTTTCTCCTCGGGTACTGTTTCCTCCAATGAGCCACAGAGCTGCAGATTGGTAGGTCAATTGACCACTGTAAATTGACTCTGATGTGTAGGTGAGTGGTTAAAATCTAAGGGGAATTGACGAAATTTGTGAGGCAGGATAAAAAGTAAAATTATTGTACTGAATATAGAATGTTTTTTAGGTGATCTGGTTTGTCCAAGGTGATCTTGTTTGAAGCCACACAAGTCTATTCTATAGAGATTCTTGCAGCTGGCGAACTGAGATGTTCATCCTGTCGGTCCTGACTCTGTTCAGATTCCATGGGTGAAATGGAAAAGGTCAAACCCTCCATCCCTCAGTTCCCTCTTCTCAGGACTGAGGTGAAATTGTTAACAATAAACAATCAGCTGGAAGAACTCAATGGGTCAAGCAGCATCTGTGGGAGGAAAGGAATTGTCGGCATTTTGGGTCAAAACCCTGCATCAGGACCAATTCAGCTTGGTGCAGATTCCAGCATCTGCAGTCTCTTGTGTCTCCATGAAATTGTTAACACTGGGTTGTTTAGAGAGAACTAGGAAGACCTATTGAGTTACAAATCTTAACAGGGTTTAGATCAAACATTTGTTTAGGCATTCATTAGTTCCCATTGATTTTCTTTTACAGTTAAAGAAATACTGGTTAATTGTCAGTGAGGTGTTGAATTGGTAAATAGGAATATACTAAGTAAAGGGTAAAATAGAAAAAACATTCTGTACTACATGGCCCAAGGTCCCTTTTGTAATTATATCTGATTAAGAATTTTATTGCAGGGCTGCTAAAGAGAATTCAAACTTCATTTTATTGAGGATGTGCTCAGTTATTATGTTTCTACCTGACAAATTAAACTCTGAAGAATTAGACCTGCATCTGCAGCTTACAATGCAGCAACTATTCATTCTGAGGGTGCAGGTAAGATGAGTGTGGAACTGTGAATGGATGCTGTACTTCATAATATTAATGTTCCCATTTCATAATATAAATTTACGCACCGGTACAGAGACAGAGGAGCTTAGAGAGCAGTATCCCAATATCTAGACCAGATATGAATGAAGTGGTATGATGAAAACTGGACACGTTGCAAGAAACTTGAATTGGAGGAATGAAGGATCTCAAAGTTTTGCAAGCAGATAAAGACTTCAGAAGCAGGGAGTGATGAGATCATGAAGGGATTAGAAAACAGGATAAGAATGTTAAAATTGAGACATACAGTCCTGATGCAGGGTTTCGACCCAAAATGTCAACAATTCCTCTCCTCCCACAGCTGCTGCTCGACCCACTGAGTTCCTCCAGCAGATTGTTTTCTTGCTCCAGATTCCAGCATCTGCAGGCTTTTGTGTCTCCTCTGAGGCTTTGCCAGACTGAAAGCCAATGTGGGTTAGCAAAACAATGGACGATCTGGACCTTGGTGCAAATTTGGGTATGAACAGCAGAGGGGGAGGTGCATGATGGGGGGATGGTGTTCCAGAATGGAGCCAATCTAAACAAAAACATACAAGACTGATTTGGAAGTGTAGTATAATGTTACTAGGTTTGATGTATAATTGGCATCGATTGAGAACATTGCCTTCACCTTCAGATTGTGACCGTGAATTGTAACTGTTTCGTGCTACAGAGACGTATGAGTAGGCCACTTGGCCCCTCCAGTATGCTGCACCATGAAATAAGCTCATGGCTGATCTGACTAACCTCCACCCCTCATTTTGCTCCCCCACCCCCACCCCCACCCCCAGTAACCTTAATCCCTTTGCTTATCAAGGATACTATATTTTTGTAGTTTTATTTACTGATAAGAATAAGCAGCAGTGTAATTCTATAGCTTTTACTAACAAATCTTTAACTTTTTTTTGTATGCAATTGATGCCTTTGGGGGAACTAAGTTGAACCTTGCATGATGATTATTGTATCAATCTTTGTGCTAATGTGGCTGACAGGGAAGCATTTATTAGACTGCTGGAATTAACCATTGTGCCTCGGGACCAAGAGGTAGAATAATCATCCATTGTTGGTATTTCTGATTATTGCTGTCATTGAGATTATTCCAGCAGGTCTAAAGTGTGGACAGAAATTATTGATGTAAAGGCTGAATTAAGCAGTTTTACATGGAATTTGTAACACTGAAAAGAGCTATTCTATGTTGGCGTTTATCCTTTGCTTGAGGCTTCTCCCATCCTTCCTCATCTCACCCTAACAGCAAAACCCTGTATTCCTTTCTCTCTCATTCTTGTCTTTTAGATAAGAAGAAATATCTTCTTAATTCTCCCTCCATTCTTATCTAAATGTATCTAAATGATTAGTGGTAAAATCTCACAGCAGCAAGTTCCACATTCTTGTCCCTCTAGGTAGTCTTATAAAACCTGATTTTTGGGGAACTTTTATTTACATTGCCAGTTTTGGTCTTCACTGCATCTGTTCTATATATTTAAAAAAATCATAATTCTGCAAAATCCCTGGTGACTTTTCCTTCAGTCTTTTATTGGAAAATAAAATAACCCACCAGAGGCTCTTACCTGAAGGGTGTAATGTAATGATTCAAGTCTGGTATTAGCATTGTAAATCTAGTTTGCATCCTTCCTAATCTCTCAATACCACTTTATAAAGAGGATAAACAGAAATACACACAGGACTCCAATTATGACTGATGTAACATTTAACATAATGTCTGTAGTCAATTCTGTCCCTTCAGAAATAGCCCTTTGTCCTTGGCTTATTTTTGTTATGGCCTTTTTGATGGATTATGTTTATTTATACAGCTTAATCCCTTTCTCCTCTAGTGTCTCTGGGCCTGTACTCGATGGAGTTCAGAAGGATGAGGGGGGGACTCTCATCGAAACCTACTGGATACTGAAAGGCCTGGATAGAGTGGCTGTGGAGAGGGTGTTTCCAGTAGTGGGTAGTCAGGATCTGAGGGCACAGCCTCAGAATAAAGGGACGTCCCTTTAGAACTGAGATGAGGAGGATTAGAGGGTGGTGAATCTGTGCAATTTGTTACCACAGAGGGTTAAGGAGGCCAAGTCATTGGGTGTATTTAAGGCAGGGATTGACAGGTTCTTGATTGATAAAGTGTTTAAGGGTTATGGAAAGAAGACAGGATAATGGGGTGGAAAAAAAATTAGCCATAATTTAATGGTGGAGCAGACTTGATGGGCCTCAAATGTCCTAATTCTGCTCCTATATCTTGTGGTCTAATTTTCTAAATTGTATCTAATTTCTTCTTTTCTTATGAGAATAGAAAAGGCCTGAACCTACATATCCATTGTTGGAAATACTGTAGAAAATCACCAGGGAAGCTCTCTTCACAGGCCACTCGTCACCAACCTCCCTGCCTGTGAATCTGATGTCCAGTTCCATCACTGAATCTAGGGAAGAGCACAAATATTGCAGGACTGGTTGTACTTCACATCTGGTCCCTCATCTTCATGTGTTTGTTCAGTGAGGTCTGTCTTAAAAAGGCATGTGCAGGTAAGTGAGTTGTTATTTTTCATGGGCTTTGTTTTTCAATAACTTTTCGCACTTAAAAATCAATATGGTATTTTCAATGTTTTTCATGACTTTCATTTTTTCAATTGCTTAGAACTATTTGACCTGCATATTATCTTTGATTATCAGAGAAATTCAGAGTTCAAAGGACTTTGACAGCAGAAATATTTCTCCATTGAGAAATGCAACTGAATTTCATGTGCATTATTAAATGGAACCTTGTACTGAATACTAGATGTTTATGCACACACATTAAAATGGACATGAAGTGCAATATCATCTAAAAGTTTTTCTGATGTCTTTTATCATTCTAAAGGTTCTAGTTCAGCACCCTGTAGCATTGCTCAAGCTATGTGAGAGGATTGACATGTGACCCATGCCCCGCCTATTGGTTTCTGCCTACAACTCCTGTGTCACTGCCATCTGTTTACATAGGAAAATATCTATTTTTGATTGCAGAGCTACATTCATATTCACATAATGAAAAAGATAACAAAGTTTACGATACTAGGTGCCATGTGTCTACTCAAGGATTTTAATGTGATAACATAGACATGCTACCAAAAAAGCCCATTCTGAAGAAAGAACAGGTCTACCTTATATTGGCAAACTTAGCCATTTAGTTCAAGGGCTGCCACAGGAAATCTTGTGTCTGCAGCTGGTTGGACTGACACCGATGTTAAGTCATAGATGTTTCTGATCTGAGGTCTTGTTTAGGTTTAACTGCTCAGCAGCTCCTCCCCCACAAATCTTTATGGCTTTTGGTAACATTATAGAGACTCAGAGTTTAACTCTGCAAATAGTAATGCTGGAATGGAGAAATTATTCTCTTACAGCCATGCGATAATGTTACATAGTTGACACTTGATTATTGTTTTTAGCCCAATTGATCCCAAAAAAGTTCTGGTATGAATTATGTTTTGCCATGATGGTGGGTTCAATAACTCCATGCAATGTGAGCCAACCAAGTATACTTATGCATATGTTTAACAGCTAAATACTGATATATTTGCTGCTTTGGTTCCCTGCTTGGTATCATACCAACAAAGAAAATGGACTTATATTGTTGCCTTCTGTGACCACAAGGCATCCAGCTTTACAGTCAGTGATGTATCTTTCAGTATCAAAATGTACGAAGCATGCCAGCCAATCTGAGAACAGCAAGCTCCCATTAAGAGTAATAAGGTAATGACTCCTGTGATGTTGATTCAGAGAGAAGTGTTGATCCAGGCTAATTCTAACACAATGTAGTGCTGTGGTATTTTCTCCATCTACCCAAGAGGCAAGACAAGGGCCTGGCTTTAACATTACATTTTTACAACAGTTCTGTTAGTGCAGCATTCCTTTCCGTCCAGAGTCAGTTTCAACTTTATGCTCCAGCTTCTAGAGTGGAATGGAACCCACAAAGTTCTGACTCAAAGTGCTATCAACTGAGCCACAGCAGAATGATAGACTCGATGGCAAGTCATTTGAGGTTAGAATGGAGAAGCCTGCTTTAGAACTATAACAACTGTGATTCAGTGGACCATTATCTGATCTAAAGAAACACCAAATATAAAGTTGCCCTGTGGATCTGAAATCTGAAAATATTCAATTCCCCAGTGCCTGTTTTTTTTAAAATGTAAAATGTTTTTCTGTGTTAATACATTTCTAGTGCCTTAAGCATCTCTAATAGGTTGGCAGTGACTTAATAGGGCCTAAATATTTAGTTTAATTAGTGATGGAAAGGTTGCTGATCGAGCAAGTCATTTGATAATTAAACACATCAAAGTTGACATCTTGTCATAGCTTAAGGCTGCCTTGTCTTTCATTCTGACCCTTGCATTTAAGTCTAAGGAAGGCAAATACTCCAGCTGTATTAATGATTAAAAAAGGCTTGCTAAAATTTACTCATCTCTCCATAGATGCTGACTGACCTGTTGAGTAGTTCTGTCAGTCTGATTCCTTTCAATCTCCACCATATCACAGACATTCCCTTTTATTGTGTCCATCTCTCTTCCCTCTTTACAACTTGGAAAAGTCATAAATCAAACATATTTCTTTCTGGTGGAAGATCATTGACCTGAAACATTAATTCTTATTTTCTCTCTCCACAAATAATGCTGAATCTGATAATTTCAGCACTTTTTTATTTGAAATTTCTGGTACCTGTTTTTGTTTTCAGATTATTAAAATCTCTGCTGTCCAGTACTATTAACTCAGGCAGTTCAATTATTTTGAAATGTCAGGACTAGTCATTTGTAAATTTTTTAACGTGAAAATGTTAGGATTCAGACATTGATACACTAAATATCTGAAAAATCTTATTATTTTCTTAACAAAAATCAAATTTTACTTATTAGGGGTGATTTTAACCCATCCCCTTCAGGATGCAATTCAGGTTTTACATTTGGACTAACCTTAGCCCCTCCCTTGAAATAATTCATGGGTTAAAATGATCATCCTTCAAGCACCATAAACCAAATGCAAACTACATTTTTCTTCCAACGCAGCAGAAAAATATTACAAACTCCAATATCAGTGGAATTTGACTTATTTGTCCAGCTCCAGAACCTACTCCACCAATAAGTAGCAATGAAGGTTGCAGAAACATTACTTCCTTCTCTGTTATAATTGCCCCAGGAAGTTAGGAACACACCCCAAGGTGGAAGGGGTGGAGACATGGAGAGAGGTTTTACTTGTTTTCCTATGACTCTGCTATTGGAATACATCAATAGGATTTAGCCTGTGGACGATGCCATTTTTCCATGACCTTTTTAAAAATTAATTTTCTGTATATCAGCATTGGTAGCACATCAGCATTGCCCATCCCTTATTACCTTGAAAAGGTGCGTCTGTCACCTGTTTTTAGATGAAGGAACTTCCACGGTGCCATTAAGTAGGAGTTATAATAACATAGGAGATACATATTTGAAAGATTGGGGAACTGGCACAGAAGAGTCAGCACAGAACAGCCATGATCATATGGACTGGTGGGGCAAGCTTGAGGGCTGAGTGGCCTACTCATGCTCCTTTTGTTCTTGTTCCAGGATTTGGACCCAACAATATGAAGGATCAGTGATCTATTTCTAAGTCAGGATGGTGTGTGTCTTGGAAGGGAATCCCCAGGTAGTGGTGTTCCCTTGTGCCTGCCGCCCTTGTCCTTAGAGGTTTTTTTTTGTGTGCCTAAAGCATTTCTAATAGGTTGGCAGTGGACTTAATAGGGCCTAAATATTTAATTTAATTAGTGATTGCTGATTGAGCAAGTCATTTGATAATTAAACACATCAAAGTTGACATCATCCTGTAGCTTAAGGCCATCGAGTCTTTCATTCCCACCCATGCATTTAAGTCTCAGTCATCCTTACTTGGAAGGAAAAGGCTTTGGCTGAATTAATGCTTTAAAGGGACTTGCTCAAATCTTCTGCTGTTCAAGTGCATTAACTTGTAATTCTGAATGGTAGAGGTCATGAGTTTGGGAATGTCAGTTGCCTAGGTGAGTAACTGCAATGTATCTTGTAGATGCTAGAGTTGTGCTCATCTAAGTAGATATAGTGTTCTTTCACGCCTCTGACATGTGATCTTATAATTTTATAACAAAAATGGCCTTTGACTTATTAGGAGCATTTTAACCTCCCATCAGGAAGACTGGTTTTACATTCAACCAAATTTTAACACTCTCCTTTTGGGGGTGAAAAATAACTCTGGTTAAAATAGTCCCCTTCTGAACACGTAAACCAAAATGCATTCCCCAAAACCCCATTTTAAAAGTTTCAAACTCTAATGTAATACCTTACAGATGGTGGAAAGATACCAGAAAATTTGTCATTTGCTGCAGGATACCCAGCCTCTGACTTGCCCTTGTGTCTGGTCCAGTCAAGTTTCTGGTCAAAGGGACCCCATGATGTTGTGGTGGGGGACGTGGCAAGACCATTGCCAGTAAATGTCAAGGGCTGGTGGTTAGACTCTCTCTTGTTGAAATAATTGCCCGGCACTTGTGTGATGCAGACACTAATTGCCACATCAGTCAATGTCTGAAATAAAATGTTAGAAACATTCAGAAAGTCAGGCAACATCTATGGAAAGATTAATGTTTCAGGCCTGAGATTCCTCATCAGAACTGAGTCTGACTGCCCGAATGTTGTCTAGGTTTGACTTAACATATTCAGACTCCTTCATATTTATTTATCATCTATCCTCCCAAAGCTGCAGATATGAAATCTAATATTTGGATCATCAAACTACTACTGAACCGAGAGCAAATTTATGAAAGGTTGGATGAGAGAGAAGAAAAGCCTTTTGACAAACCACCCCTCCTTTCCCTTCCATGACTAATGACTAAATAAACTGAATGATATTGTGCAGGATAGATGTAGGCCAGAACATTGGGAAAACTTTCCTGCTCTTATTTGAAATAATTGTAATGTCTGGCTTCTCTGTCTGACTACTGAGTGAAGAGTTGGACAAACTCACCTTTGGGTTCTAACAGACAAAGCTGTTTACAACAGTGGCTTCTCCTGTATGATTCTGGAAACTTCCACAGATAATGAGAAAGCAACCATCTGACATGGTATGTGAAGAGTTAACAGCCTTAAAGCACCAATCACACTTTTATTATAATCATACAGCACAGAAACAGGCCCAACTAATCATCTACATTAATTCCATTTACCAGCATTTGGTCCATGGCCTTCTCTGCTTTGGTGATTCAAGTGTTCATTTAGATAGTTCTTAAATGTTATAAGAGTGCCCACCTTTACCAAGTCAAGTTTATTGTCATATGCACAAGCACATGTATGCACAGGTGCAATGATAAACTCACTTGTAGCAGCATCACTGGCACACAGCATTAGAGATACAATATTCAAAAGAAAAGCATGAATTAAACATAAATTGTACAAGAAAGAACACAATTAGAACAAAAATAAACAAAGTTCATTGTAGTGCAAAGTGGTCATTGTGTTACTATACTGAGGTAGTGATCAGGGTTGTGCAGGTTGGTTCAGGAACTGAATGGTTGAAGGGAAGTAGCTCTTCTTAAACCTGGTGGTGTGGGACTTCAGCCTTCTGTATCTCCTGCCCGACAAAAGCTGTAATAAGGTGACATGGCCCAGGTGATGGGGATCTTTGATAGATGTTGACTTCTTGAGGCAGCACTTCAAGTAGATACTTTCAATGGTGGGGAGGGATATGCCCATGATGTATTGGGCTGAGTCCACTACCTTCTGCAGCTTATGTTCCTGTGCATTCAAATTGCCGTACCAGACCATGATGCAACCAGTGAGGATACTTTCAACAGTACATCTGTAGAAGTTTGTTGGAGTGGTAACAAGCTGAACCTTTTTACCCTCCTAAGAAAGTAGAGATTCTGCTGCACCTTCCTTATGATTGTGGCAGCACTATAGTGTAGCGGTTAGCATAACGCTATTACAACACCAGCGACCCGGGTTCAATTCCGGCTGCTGTCTGTAAGGAGTTTGTATGTTCTCCCCGTGTCTACGTGGGTTTCCTCCGGGTGCTCCGGTTTCCTCCCACATTCCAAAAAAAAGACTTGTGGGTTAGGTGTCGAGGGCATGCTCTGTTGACGCCGGAGGCATGGTGACACCTGCGGGCTGCCCCCAGAACACTCTACACAAAGATACATTTCACTGTGTGTTTCAATGTACATGTGACTAATAAAGAAATCCTATCTATGCGCTGGGCCCAAGACAGGTGATTCAACATAGAACAGTACAGAACAAGCCCTTTGGCCCACAATGTTGTGCTGACATAGCTATTCCCTTCTGCCTACAAAATGCCCATATCCCTCTATTCCCCTCATTCATGTGCCCATCCAAGCCCTTCTTGAAAGCCCCCAATGAGTTTGCCTCCACCACCCTATCAGGCAATGCATTCCAGGCATCCACCACTCTCTCTCAGTTTAAAAAAAACTTACCCCTCACGTCTGTTCTGAATGTACCCCCTCTCACCTTAAATGCATGCTCTCTGGTATTGGATCACTCAATAATGGGAAAAAGATATTGTTTGTCTACCCTATCTATGCCCCTTATAATTTTATACACATGTTAATGTCCTCCATCCACTCAGACAGTGTCTTCCAGATTCCAGCCTTCCCCTGGGTCATAAAATCCTTTCTTCGATCCCTATAAGCTTCTTCCCCTTACCCTCAACCTATGTCCTCTAGGTTAATATCTCTGTTATGGGAAAAGTTTCCTACTATCTATTTCATATTTCTTTATGACATAGAAGGAGGCCAGTTCATCCATTGACTCTAAGCTTGGTCACAGAGCAATCCCATTCCCCCACTAATTTTCTGTTGCCCTTTGTTCTGCTACGGCTTTGTCCATCAACCTTTGGTTCCAGTTTACCTGAAGCAGATCCACTCTCATCCCATTGAAACTGGTCTTTGCTCAATTCATTAGTTTTGCTTTGATTGCTCCTTCTCCTTTTCTATAGCAGACCTAAACCTTGTGATATTGCAATCAATATCTCCTAAATGTTCCCCTTCTGAAACTTGGTGCACTTGACCTATCTTATTCCCCAGCACCTGATCCAACAATGTCTCCTACCTCATTGGACCAGAGACATACTACACCACAAAATTATTCTGGTTGTATCTTAGAAGCTCTTCACCCTCTTTGCCCTTAACACTATTACTATGCCAGTTTACATTTGGGTAATTAAAATCCCAATAGTTTTTCAACTTCCACATAATCTACTTGAACAATTACTCCTCTATGCCTCTCCCACTCATTGGTAATCTATAGAATACACCCAGCAGTGTGATGTTCCCTCTATAGTTTCTTACTCCAGCCAAGCAGATTCAATCTTTGACCTCTCTGTGATGCACTCTCTCTCCAGAACTGTAATATTCTCTTTAATCAATACTGCTACCTTTCTTACCCTCTGTCCTTATTGAAAACTTTATACCCAGGAATATTTAATGCCCAATCCTACTGCTTTCTGAACCAAATTTCTGTTATTCCCGTGTAGATACCTACACCCTTAGTTCACTGACTTTATTTATCATACTCTGCACGTTCACATTCATTTCCAATAAAGCAAATTTTGTTCTCTCATTTCCAATTTCACTGACCAAATAAAATCCTCACACTGATCTAATCAAGTGTGAACTATGTTCTCAATTTTTTTTTGCTTTCTTGCCTTTAAATATATCTTTATTTTTCCTAACTTTGAGATTATATGCTGGTGCATTCTGATGCTTGTACTCTCTGACAATTCCCAGTATGGTCTGGTTATCATTCCCCTGTCATTCCCCTTCATTTTCTTGAATACACCTTCACCAAACCCCTACCTTTCAGCTTGGCTTTTCTGCCTTCTGTTTCCACCCCCTTCCAAACCAATTTAAACCCTCCCCAAAAGGACTAGCAAACTCCCCTGTGAAAATATCACTCCTGCTCCTGTATAGGTCCCAGTTCCTCAGGAATCTAAAGCCCTTGCTCTTTCACCATCTCTCCAGCTACTCATCTGCTTTATCTTCCTATTTAAGATAAGATATCTTTATTAGTCACATGTACATCGAAACACACAGTGAAATACATCTTTTACATAGTGTGTTCTGGGGGCAGCCTGCAAGTGTTGCCATGCTTCTGGCGCCAATGTAGCATGCCCACAGTTTCCTAACCCTTGCATCTTTGGAATGTGGGAGGAAACTGGAGCACCTGGAGGAAACCCACGCAGTCACAGGGAGAACGTACAAACTCCTTACAGACAGTGGCCAGAATTGAACCTGGGTCACTGGCGCTGTAATAGCATTATGCTAACTGCTACACTACCGTGCCTGCCAATACACATGACATGATTGATCTAGGATTAACATTTAGGATCTAATCTTTAGGATTAGACTATTAAATAAAAGAAAATTAGATAAAGTTTATTGTGCACTTATGCTGTTTTTATAGTGCTTGAATAATCTGATCTACATAACAAATGGATGTCAGCAAGATTGATGGAAGTAAACCATTCCTCTCAAAGCTTTAGTCTGTGTGACAGCTTCTAGCTCAAGCTACCAAGACCTTGCTTCTCTACTCCTGCCATTGAATTGGACACTTCTCTGCTGCTGTCCAATCAGATCTCTAGTCTCTTGCTTCAATAGTAAGGACCAGGGCACTTGTTTACTCAGCCACTCTCCACAGACTGCAAGGTTTTGCTTTTCAAGGTTATCAAACCTGCCACCTCGGCACTGTTTTCCCATATTACATACTGGTTGGCAAGTGAACAGCCCTCACACGAGCAGAGAATAGAAGTATTCAATGGTTACTGTGCAGAAGGAGGCCCACTGAGTCCTTACTGACTCTACATAACCAACTCATACACCTCCCCCGCCCTCTTTCCGGACAAGCAAATTTGTTCCTTTCAGACACTTTTTTATGAAATGCAGCTTGAATATTTCAGGAAAGTTGAAGTACCAAAAGGAATGAGTGACATACATATCATTGTGACTTACAGTATATGTTGGATACTACAGTATGTTGTCACTTATATTTTACAGTACAGCTTCAGATTCACCCATGTTTGTCAGGCCTCATCTACATCCTCTCCTATGTACACACACTCTCCAGCTGTATCCATTTTACTGCAGGGAATATCAAAAGTTGTTAAGTACTGAAAGATCTGGATAGAGTGGAGGTGGAGATGATGTTTCCATTAGTAGGAGAGCTTAGGATTTGAGGGCACAGCCTTGGAATAAGAGGATGTCCCTTTAGAACTTGGGTGAGGTGCAATTTCTTCAGCCAGAGGGTGGTGAATCTGTGGAATCCATTGCCACAGAAGGCTGTGGAGGCCAAGTCATTGGGTGTATTTCAGACAGAGATTGACAGATTCTTGATTGGTAAAGTAGTTAAGGGTTACGGGGAGAAGGCAGGAAAATGGGGTTTTGGGGAAAAAAAAAATCAGCCATGATTGAATGGTGGAGCAAACTCAATGGACCAAATGATCTAATTCTGCTCCTATGTCTTATGGTCTTGTCTTGGAGTACTATTGTGATTGAGGCTGCAAGAGCTCGTACCATGAAGCAAGTTTTATTGCTTCTATTTACTTTTTGATGGGTTGAAGCATCACTTCCACATGACAGTGTACTGGCAATAATAGCAAAATTGAAATAGGATCACAGAAGATTATATGTATTTACTGGTCATCAAAAAGCACATACAATCTATTCTAAATGTATACACTTGGGTAATTTTGTTATTAATGCATGCATCTGAAAGGTATTACCTGAAGAGATTGTAATGATTGGTAAATATCTTCCCGTTGGCATACATTTAGTTGATGGGCAGTAAGTTTCCATTCCATTGAAGAGTACTTGATTCTCATAAGCTGCTTTCACAAATAAGTCACTTCGTTTAAGAGTTGCCCTCTCCTGCCCCATCCAGCCTTTCATTAACATTTGTTGAAAAGTAACCTCTTGCTATTAATTGAATGAGCTAAACAGCTGATGGTTTGTAACCGAAAGCCCTCATAGAGAAATCGTGCTGTCTGATAATCACTCAAAAGAGAGCTTGCTTGTAAAACAGCTGCTTAGGAACACATTACATAACTTTCAATAGAGCAAGCCAGCAGAGGGATTGGGGTTGTATTGGCAGTGGGCAAAGATTTATAATGTTAGGGGTATTATGCAGAGATCTCAGGTTAAATTCACTGCTAAGGAACGCAAGGTGCTTCAGCTAGGGAGATGTAAAATGAACATGGGTTTAGTCTAAGAGAAGGAAATTAGTCATGAGAAGTGCAGATCAGAAGGTCTCTATTTGAGAATGGAAGCAATCAGAACAATACTCAGTAACAGTCAGTGAAGCAAATCAGATGATAGGATGCATTAAAAGGTCAATTCTAAGCTCTAAGACTGAGATAATCCTGCCATTTTAAAAAATCATTAGTATGAGTGCATTTATGAATTCTGGTTGCCATAGTAGTACGAAGATGAAGAAATACTGAAGAGAGCAGCCAGATTGGCTGAAGAGATTATACAGTGCAGTGAAGCATATCGGGTATATTCATGCTGGAACAGATGAGATTAAAATGTAGAGTTTGGGGCTGCTTTAAGATTCTCGAGGGTCAACACAATCTAAAGCTTATCTGGAACATTAGAACCAGAATGATTGGCTTGTTGTTGATAGAGGGTGGGATGGAGATGTGAAAATGGAAAGCTACAATATTTAAATGGTGACGTATGCTTCCCAGGGTATCGGTAATAGCAGTTAGTGTGGTATCATGCAGATTAGATTTTTTTTCGGGTAATGATCTGGGACAGACTAATGAATGATTTGCTACTAGGTATGTGGTAAGTAAAGTGTGTTTAGAAGAGTCAGATGACAACTTAACATCTCATCCCAAATATGACCCCTTTGACTATTCAGCACTCGCTTTGAAATTGTACTAACGCATCAACTTCACATCCTCAACTACGGTTTGTTCAAGTGGATTTTAAGATCTCATAGCACAGTCTACAGAAATGTGATGTGTCTTTCTATTGTCTTGGGTAACATTTCCCCCCTCAATCAGTGACTCAGTTAACAGATTAATTGGTATTTATCTCACTGCTATTTGCAATTAAGTGTATGACAAGTCCTTCATGCCAAACAACTATCCATTACACATAGAAGTGTGAGATTTCTTGACTTGATCAATCTCTGCAAGTATCTTCATTCGTCTCCTGAGATGAAAGTCTGTTTGATAGCACAATGGTTAAGATATTGCACTAGAAACTAGTGATCTGGATGGATAGTAGGTGTCATGATATGAACATGAGTTCAAATACCACCATGACAGTAGGGGAATTTAAATTCAATTCAATATGGAGTTAAAAAATTTGTATCATTAAACTGCTGTCCTGGTGTTTTAATGATGATTAGATACTAATACCCTCCATGGAAGGAAACCCACTATCCTTACATAGGCTAGTTCTATACACAACACTAGACCCACAGCATTGTAGATGACCCTTGGCTGCCTCAGTTTGGGGGCAATTAGGAATGGCAACAAATACTAGTCTTGCAACCAACATCCAATAAAATTACTGATCAAAATTGTAATTATTTCATCCAATTGTTATGTTTGAAAAGTATCACTTTTTGACATGCTTATTGTGAGAAGTTTTACTTTATAATTGATCGTTCACGGTCTGGTGGCAAGGTTGGCATTTGTATAGTATTTGTTGGTGATGTTGGGCTGCTGCCTTAAACCACAGTAATGCATGTGTGTCGCTGTCAGATGATCTGTTCTACCCAGCAATAGTGAATTCATCAGCTATGCAAATCCAAGAATTCCCACAGACGGCAAACTAAGAAGTAAAAAGCCAATTAACTTTTATTCAACTCTCTATAGATTATATAGAAAGTAAAATCAAGATCAGGTGTGGACATGAGATAAAGGTACAAGGTAAAATGATTTTTTGTTATTATTTTGAAAACAATGGAAATGTTAGTTGTTACTCTGAAGGAATCAAACTCCAAACACAGAAAACTAGTTGTTCATGGACAGAAGGTGCAATGCAGTAATTACACTGTTAAAACGCTGACACCTCATTCAGCAATACTTGATGTTTTCAATGATTTCACAGCAAGAATGGAATATCAATTATCAAAGTTCACACCAAATCAGTGAACTAGCGTTGCTTGCAAAGACTGCAATAGTGCCACCCCCATAGAGCAATGTTTGGGTTTCTGCATTTAACTGAGGCACCGGCATCAAGTTGTCAACCACTAATGGGTTCACCATCACTATAATTGTTCCTGACGTGATTTTAATGCAATTACATTTGCACCATCCATCTTTGCACTAACACTCTGATTTAGTTAACACACTGTGGTATGTCACGAACCGGCAACAAAAGAAACACACTGTGCATGATTCAGTGTTAAAAACTATTTTATTAATCACTATTTATGATAATACGTAAAATAAAAGTAAAAATGTTAGTAGGTTAGAATTCAAAAATGTTAAACCTTGAACGTTAACCCCAAAACTAAACTCGTCGTGTGTGTGTGTGGCAAAGTCCAAAACTCCCAGTTCCGGAATGGTTCTTAAAGTTCAGTTCCGCAAAGCCATAAGGTGAAACATGAGCAAGGGCTTCTTCAACAACCACCGTTGTCTGAAGATAAGATGTAGATGTAGAAAAACATAGAGAGAGTACATACGAAATCCAAATGTTCCACGATGGAACCCAAACGACACTTCAGTGTTTACTCGGTAGTGACTTCCTCACCCCGAAAAGCATCCGAACCGTGGTCGTCCACACACAAATACCTGTTTCCTTCTACAGGTCAGCAACAAAGTGAACTCCACCGGATTACTTCCAACTTCCATACATGGATTTCAGTGGCAGACACAGTTATTGTTTCTCATCCATCGATAGAGAAAACAAGCAGGCTGGTGTCTCTCTCCCTTCTCTCTCCCTCTCTCCTTTCTTCTTCTTCTGACCTCTTCAACAACGTCATTACGTCCTTTATCTTCTATTGACGTAAGCACGCCCCACACACACATACACACACACTCTCTATCTTAAAGGGACTTTCACTGAGTCCGTAACAGGTAGAAAAGGTTGCAGAGGTATTTGTGTGTTCCTGCCTGTTTTCCTAAAAGAGTGCAAAATAAGTTTCAGCACTTTTTATGGTGTTGCCAACAGGTAGATGCATTCATGGTAAAGCATTATCATAACCTCGAGGAATGATTCAAAATGGACAGCAATGGGACGGCACAAGGCAAACAAAGCTGCCATTTTACATGCAATTAAAATCCTCCAAACATAGGCAAGATGAAAGGAAGGGTTTTAGCTGTAAAGACAAAATTGTTGGTCTTTAAGCTGGGTCAATGGAATCTTTCAATTTGATACCTGTAGCACAGGATCTTTGACAGTGCAGCCTTCCCTCAGTACCTGACCAGAACACCAGCAGAATTGGTAAATTGGTTTACTATTGTTACATATAATGTAGTACGGTGAAAAGCTTTGTTTTGCATGCCATCCATATGATCATTTCCTTACAACAGTGCATTGAGGTAGTACAGGGGAAAACAATAACAATGCAGAATAAAGTGTTACAGTTACAGAGAAAATGCCATGCAGGCAGAGAATAAGGTGCAAGGCCATAACAAAGTAGATTGTGGGGTCAAGAATCCATTTCATCGCGCTAGGGGACTGTTCAATAGTCTTACAACAGCGGGATAGAAGCTGTCCTTGAGCCTGGTGGTACGAGCTTTCAGAAGACTTGAGGCAGAGGTCAGTCCCCTTCTTTGAACTTGGAAAGGAAGCATCATCAAGCTTCTGATTGTAGCCCAGCTACTTCTGTTTAGTTCATTTTTTGACTGGTTGAATGCAGTTAATTCATCTGACCCATCAGAACTGACTGCAATTTTTTTTATTGGTGGTGAGGAGCACACTAATAAATCTATAGAATGCAAAATTCAGCTGAAGTCAACAGCACATTGGTACATTAACTCAATTTGGTGATGGTAAATGATGGCATATTCCAATAAAACCATATTGCCTTGGGATTCAGGGACCCTAAATTAGCCTACCAATTACTCAGCAACTTTAAAATTGTTGCTGCTGCAGTTTATGATTTAAGACTTGTTGGTTAATCATTTTAAGGCGATTATTGCTTTTACTATCTGTGTTTAGTAGCTGTGGAAAGAAATTTGTAGTATATTGGATCCCAGGGAACAATTACAAGGCACTTATCTAGTATATGAAGAGAAATTTTAACCCCCAGTTGCTCAATAGAAAGCCGGTGGAATGAAACTTAGAGCCCCAGAGAATGAATTCTCTATTCTTTTGCAGCCTTACTGTTATACTTGCCTGATCAGCTAAGGGGCCCATCTAACCTAGGAGGTGGCCCATGGGCTATTTATCATTTGTATCAGCATAGATGGGTGCAACGGTTAACATGGGCATGGTGGGCTGAAGAGCCTGTTTTAGTGCTGTATGACTCTACTTGGTCTCTGACACATATTTAGGGGAACGTTCACTGGTGTTCTCAGGAAACCATCAGCAGCTGTGCCAGGTTTTAAGACTAGTGGAAACAAAATCAGTGCCTTGGAGGGACAAAAATACTGTATATAGACAGCTTGGGTTGTACCTTGTAGCCTCAACACCCTCCCCATCTTACAAGGATTTCCTGCCCCATTTCCATTCCCATTCACAACCACCTGGATATAGTAGTGTTGCAGCAATTGGATCTTCAGTGACCAGGTTCAATGCCACTGTGATACCAGTGGTTTTAAATCTGATTAATTGAAAAATTAAATGAAACCACTATCAGTAACTGCAAGAGACTGCAGATCAGGAGTAACAAATAATCTGCTGGAGGAGCTCAGCGGGTTGAGCAGCTTTTATGTGGGGGAAAGGAATTATCAACTTTGAGTTGAAACCCTGCATCAGGACTGAGAGGGGAGACGGCCAGTATCTCCCCTCTCCTGTCAGTAATTGCATAATTACAAGAGGAATCTGATGGATTGTAAAAAGCCACCCAATTTACTAATGTTCTTTAGGGAAGGATTCCTGCTTTCCTTAACCTGTCCAGCCTTGAGACCCACAACAATGTGGTTGACTCGTGTTTAACTGCCCCCTGAAGTTACCAGTTGATTCAAGGCCAATTAGGTGCAAAATTGTTGGTCCAAACTGTGTCCATATATCATGAAGTAATAAACATGACTATTTTACAACCTCATTAAATTAAACAAGACCCATTATTTATCTGCAACCTGGGTCTCCGTTATGCTCACCACTCCTGAGTTTGTACTTTTGGTCCATATTTACTTATCTCAAAGTCAAGTTTATTGTCATATGTAGAGGTGCAATTAAAAAATATACTTGCAGCAGCATCACAGGCACATAGCATCAGATAAGCAACATTCACAAGAAAAATATAAATGAAACATAAATTGTACACAATTTTTTACAAGAAAAGAAACACAATTAGAGCAAAAATAAAGTCCATTTTAGTGCAAAGTGGTCATAGTGTTGCTAAACTGTTGTGATTAGGGTTGTGCCGGTTGGTTCAAGAACCAAATGGTTGAAGGGAAGTAGCTGTTCCTGAACCTGGTGGTGTGGGACTTCAGGCTTCTGTACCTCCTGCCCGATGATAGCAGCAAGAAGATGGCATGGCCTGGATGGTGGGGATCTTTGATGACGGATGTTGCCTTCTTGAGGCAGCGCCTCCTGTAGATACTACCGATGGTGGGGAGGGATGTGCCCGTGATGTATTGGGCAGAGCCCACTACTCCCCGCAGCAGCTTGCATTCCTTCACATTCAAATTGCCATCCAAGACCATGATGCAACTAGTCAGGATACTTTCAACAGTACATCTGTAATGATCTAAAAGTTTAATCACTTTTAAAACATCCATGATACCTGCCTTTTTTTTTTCCTTTCTTTTCTCTTAACCACCTTTCTATTATATTTTTCTTTTGATCACACCTAATATCTGGAGATGGCCCGTGGTGAGACCTTTTATAAAAGGCCTCGGGAGAATCTGTTTATTGCATTCCATTTAGCCAGGCATGCAGCCAATTCTTAGCCTCAAAGCTTTCTTCCAGATTAATTAAATGTGGCTTGCCATTAACAAATCAATACCAGCACTATTTGATTATCCCGAGCACCTTTAGGTGCATACTTTTATCACCTATACTTGTATATTCTAAGAACTTCCATGTAATTGATGTGAAACTAAATGGATTTTAATTGCTCATTCTTGTCTCTCAAACACCATCTATAAATTCACTGATGACACCACTGTTGTCAGTAGAATCTCAGATGGCGATGAGGAGGCGTACAGGAGTGAGAGAGAGTGGCTGGTTGAGAGGTGTCACAACAACAACCTCGCACTCAACATCAGCAAGACCAAGGAATTGATTGTGGACTTCAGGAAGGGGAAGTCAGGAGAACACACACCAGTTTTTATTTGAGGGGTCAGTGGTGGAAAGTGTGAGCAGCTTCAAATTCCTGAGCTTCAATATCTCAGAGGATCTATCTTGGGCCCAACACATTGATGCAATCACGAAGAAAGCACACCAGTGGGTCTACTTCACTAGGAGTTTGAGGAGATTTGGTACGTCACCAAAGACTCTTGCAAATTTCTACAGGTGTACGGTAGAGAGCATTCTGACTGGTTGCATCACAGCCCGGTATGGAGGCTCCCTAGCTCAACTGTTTTATTTCACTTCGTTATCTCCCTCTTGCTTCAACAAGCTTTTAGAGTTTGGAGTTGCTACCTTACCTCTGATAGAAATGTTAATGACGTTGGAAAATTAACCAGTCGATTTCTTATGCTCCTTTTAGTGAAATTGTAAAACTCATTAAAGAATCGTGGAATTGTTCTGCAGCAGAAAGTGACTCTTCATCCCACCTAATTGTTGCTGGTTCCTAGTAAAGTAATTTAGTCAGTCCCATTCCCTGCTCCTTCCTTATAGCCCTGCAATTTATTTTTTCCATGAATGTCCATCCAAGTCCTTTTTGAAGGCACTGGCTGATTCTGTTTCCACCCAAGCATTGAATAGCAGATTAAAACTATGCTCTGAATAAGAATATTTTTCCTCCCATTCCCTTTGCAACATCTGCCCGAAGTTATAAATCTGTCCCGTCCCCTCCTGTCCTTGAACCATCTGCTATTAGGAACAGCTTCCTTCTCAACAGTTTAGCTTTGGAGCTGAAATCCTCATCTGTGGAACCATTCTTTTCAGCAACCTCCCTGGGACCTTTGCTTTCTTCCTAGAGTTAGGTGAGCAAATTAGTCACAATAATCTAGCTATGAACCAGCCAGTATTCTATAAAGGTTTGGAGACAGGAGACTGCAGATGCTGGAATCTAGAGCCCTCTCACACAACACTCTTCTTTCCAAACCATGTCCCCCTTCAGCCCAGTCCCCTATCTTCCAGTTTCTTTTCCCTGCCCCCCATCACCCACACACTCCTCTCACTAGGTCCCCTCCTCCCACTGTTCCCAATTGCCCTCCCCACCTCCCTTCTTTGGTCCCTTTCCTATCAGATTCCACAATCTGTAGCCCTTTGCTGCCTCCGCCCCTTCACCTCCCAGTCTCTACCGCTACCTCCACCCTTCCCTCCCACACCTGACTCCCCCTGCCAATCAACCCCTCCTCACTTGGATCCACCTATCACATGCCAGCTGTTGCGCCACCCCTCCCCCATCCCCTCTTTGCTCTTTCAATCCTAATGAAGGGTCTCGACCCAAAACGTCGACTGTCCATTTCCCTCCGCCAATGACCCACTGAGTTGCCCCACCGCTTGTTTTTTTTTAATGCTTTTATAAAGGGTTAATTTTTTAATTACACTTAGTTTCTCACATTGGAAAGTAGGATGTTTTGTCATATTTATGTTTTCGCTAAGTTTAGCACAGAAATATAATTCATGGTGGTTAAAATAATAACAGATTGTTTTCTTTTCATTTTTTCCCAGGATGTAGGTGGTGATAGTACGTCAATGAGATTAGGGACCATCTCCTTGATCCACAGCACTCCTGTAGTGATACTGTTCTCCCATGCCGTTGAATAGGGAATTCCAGGATATTTATCCAGCAACAATAAAGGAAACACCATGCATTCGAGTCAGGACGCCAGTCTTCAGCTGCCTGAATCCTTTTTCATTTCTTTGGAATTCAATTGCTAAGCTCTCTGGCTCCTGCACATTGGACCAGAGGACACATTCATCTCTTTGAAACAAGCTTGTGGTCACTTTTCCTAACTGGCTCAGTTTCTATTCACTTGGTTTGTTAGTGGTGCTATGGCAGTTTGGGCCCTACATCTAAGAAAGGATGTGCTGCTGTTGGAGAGGGTCCAGAGGAGGTTTACGAGAATAATCCCAGGGATGAAAGGGTTAACGTGAGGAGTGTTTGATGGCTCTGGGCCTGTGCTCACGGGAGTTTAGAAGGATGAAGGGGATCTTATTGAAACCTGTTGAATATTAAAAGGCCTAAATAGAGTGAATGTGGGGAGGATGTTTCCATCAGTAGGAGAGTCTAGGAACTGAGGGCTCAGCCTCAGAGTAAAAGGACGTCCCTTTAGAACAGAGATGAAGAGGAATTTCTTTTGTGGAACCATGGTATCTAATTGTTAAAATAGGAACAGGGATCTAACACTGAGTGATATAATTCTGAAGGGAGGTTAAAAGGCCAAATCACAGAGGATCTGGACTTGCCATCTGTGGGACCCTCCTGCCTGCAATTACTTTATGCAGATGTGGAGGGGCTCAACAAACTGATTCTCCACATGCAACAGACATCTGAGAAATGGAGCAGGCTCCACACAGTGAGGAAGTCTTGTGTGCTGAATCCTGAGGTCCTACCATGCCCACCCCCTCCCACCAAGAACACTCGGACAACTCTGACAGCATGCAAATGGCTTTTTAACAGCTATCAAATATCTCCAAGAGTCAAAGATATTTAAAGACTATGCAAATAAATTTTAAAGAAAATGACAGAATAGAAAAAATAAATGTATGTGTATATATATATAAATATGACAGACCTTGATGAATACAAATGGCCTATTTCCATTAGCCTAAGAGTCAAAAAGCAGGGGGCATTGATATAAAGTAAACAGATGAAGGATTAAAGGGGGGGGTGGGATGAGAAAAAATGTGGAAATCTGGAATGCACTCCCTGAAACGGTAGAGAAGGCAAAAACCCTCATCACATCCAGAAAGTATTTGGATGTGAACCTTAAGAGCCATGGTCGGCATGGTTACGGACCCAGTACTGGAGGGTGTGATGAGGCTGCAATGGTCAAGATCTTTTTCGTGGCTGAATTCTTTTTCAACCGGTATTGACCATGGTGGGCTATAAATCCTATGTTGTAAATCTATGAAAGAGTAAATGAACTTAAAACACAGAATTTTTTTCTTCTTTACAATATTTTTATTAAATCCATGAAAAAAAATACAGAGTACGTGCATCAAAAAAGAAAGTAAAAATACTACTGAATACATTGTATTAAGTCGTATTTAGGATTACAATACTCTAAATCAATAATCACATATAGTAGTTAGTTAATAAGGAAAGAATTGAAATATTTTATTACAAAAAAAATCTACCCTCACTACCAAAACCCGAAGCTGTTAGATAGAAGAAACAGCAAGGAAAAAACACAGAATTTAAAAAGACAATTATCTTAAACATTGACATGCTTCTCTGCACTTTTCCTAAGGAGTCGGCAGTCCCATTCAAATCCAGCGTCAGAGCATACAGTTTGATGCAGGGCATCTGACCTTCAGACTGTCTTGGAATCCCATGTTGGCTGCACTTGGATGGAAGTCCAAGACTTCATGAGCTGTACATGCCTGATAGCTAATGCTTCTCTTCAGAACTACTAACCAACTGTCTGGAAGACCCAGCCAATTCAATTTTTTAGGGTGCAGATGGTAACAATGAAAATATGATTCACTGAGTTTTGGAATGGGTAAGTTGTCCATAAAGCACTGATAGAGCAGAGACCCAAGTCTATACCATCCAGTCCACTAGCACCCCTTAGAAATTAGTGTGCATTCATCAGAACAAGTGCACTTAACATTGATTAAGAAATACTATAGTGGTTTCAGCGTTCTAAAATGTTTTTACGAAAGATCAGAAATAGTTTTTGCACCCTATCATTGAATAGACTGGGAGAATAGGAGCAGATCTGCTGTAATGACTTTTTGCCTCCTTAACTACTTTTTGCGAGGCATGGTTAAACCAGCACCTTCTACTCATGGGTTTGGGTTTGGGTTTGCTTTGTGTGCCTGCCAGCATTCACACACAAGGGCTAAGATTCAGATTCTAAGAAACAAAAGTTTCAAAGATGAGACTGCAATCTTGCTTCATAGAGATTTGACAATTTGATGATTGTCAATGACTTTTTTTCTTCAAATTCATAGCAGAGAGGTTAACTAATTTCACCTAATCAGTCTATGATCAGTGATGAAGAATTTGTAATGGAGAATGATTTATTCTGTATGTTGGGAATGAATAGTTCATTACTATAATGGTTTATCTTATATTAGGGTTTGGCTTACTGTGGATAAATTGATGGGAATTTATTGTCATAATTTGTTAAGTACTCCTTTATTGCTGTATAACATGACTGCCTTATCATTCAAGCCAAATTAGTATTTTTTCCTTTTGTCTAGCTTTTGATCTCTTCTGCTTTTTTCCCCATCCCCTCAAAACAAAGTATGCCAATGTCATTTTCATCAAAGTAGTGTTTCTCCAAAGCAGATGATTATTAATTAGAAAAAGATATCTTTGCAGCACAAATGTAAAGAAGGCATGCTTGCCTTCATTGAATGAGGCGTTGAGTACAAGAGTCAGGAAGTCACGTTGCAGCTAAATAAAACTTTGGTTAGGCCGCACTTGGAGTATTGTGTGCAATTCTGGTCGTCCCATTACAGGAAGGATGTGGAGGTTTTGAAAAGGGTGCAGAAAAGAGTTACCAGGATGCTTCCTGCTTTAGAGGGTATGAGCTATGAGGAGAGGTTGGACAATCTTGGGTTGTTTTCCCTGGAGTGTCAGAGGCTGAGGGGGGAGCCGTGATAGAGGTTTATAAAATTATGAGAGGCATAGATAGGTAGACAGTCAAAAGTTTGTGGAACTGAACTTTAAGAACCATTCTTGAACTTGGAGTTTGGGACTTTGCCACACACACACACGAAGAGTTTAAGTTTTGGGGTTAACGTTCAAGGTTTAACATTTTTGAATTCTAACCTACTAACATTTTTACTTTTATTTTACGTATTATCATAAGTAGTGATTAATAAAATAGTTTTTAACACTGAATCATGCTCAGTGTGTTTCTTTTGTTGCTGGTTCATGACAAAATTGGGGGCTCGTCCGGGATCCAATCCAAAGATTAACAAGTGTCGTCTGGGATCGTTCCCCAGATTGACGAGATTCGTTCGGGATTCAATCCAAAGATTTTTGAGGGAGGTCTGATAAATTCTTCTTAATTGGCTTGTGTGTGTGGAAACCAGCAGCAATGGATATTAAGGCATTTTTGGAGTCACTAACCCTACAGGGATTGGAGGTGGCGAAAAAGGATGATTTGATAAAGATTGCTACAAAGCTAAACCTTACAGAAGTAAAGCAGTCTATGAGAAAGGCAGATATTCAGAGACTGATAGCTGGCCATTATGTGGAAAAGAAGGTGTTTGAGAAGGAAGTGTTAAAACAGTTTCCTGGCAGTGAAATAGCAATTTCTGAGGCACAGGTGCAGCTGGCAAAGATAACGGCTGAACGAGAGCAAAATAAATTAGAAGCTGAACGAGAGCAAAAGAGATTAGAGGCTGAACGAGAGCAGACCCAGTTAAAGATAGAGGCCGAACGAGAGAAATTAGAGGCCGAACAAAAGATAACTCAGATGAAGATAGAGGCTGATCTAGCAATGAAGCAGATGGAATTGAAGAGGATGGAGCTGGATAGTGAGGAGAAGGAGAAACAGAGGCAGCATGATTTACAAATGAAGCAAAAGAGTTTGGAATCTGATTCTGATGATGGGTTTTCAGCCAGCAGGGAGGTTCAATTAGTCCCTCCTTTTGAGGAAGATCAGGTTGATCAGTATTTCCAACATTTTGAAAAGGTTGCTGTGAGTTCAAACTGGCCAAAGAAAGGATGGGCTCTTATGGTACAGAGTGTGATTAAAGGTAAAGCTCAAAAAGCTTATTCTGCTTTGTCTGTTGAGGATGTAGCTGATTATACCAAGGTAAAACAAGCTATATTGAAGGCCTATGAATTGGTACCTGAAGCTTAAAGACAAAAATTTAGAGACTTGAGGAAATCTGCGGATCAGACTTATATGGAATTTGCCAATGGAAAGAGGATATGTTTTGAACGATGGTACATGGCTAAAAATGTAGATGGGGATTTTGATAAATTGAAAGAATTGATATTAGTGGAGGACTTTAAAAGATGTGTTCCAGCTGAATTAACAACATATTTAAATGAAAAGGCAGTGGAAACTTTACAAGAAACTGCTAGGTTGGCAGATGATTATGCTTTAACCCATAAATCCAAATGGGGACAACCTAAAACCTTTCAAAAGAGTTACAAGGACAATCCAGGTAAACCGGAGATTAAATTGGGAGGTAATCAAAGAGGGAAGGATGAAAAGAAGCCAGGGCTGGATAAACCTGTTGAGTGTACTTGTTATTACTGTAAGAAACCTGGCCATGTGATATCTAATTGTGCCTTTTTGGAGAAAAGGAAGGAAGCTGTGCCCAATGCTTGCTTTCAGGCAATTAAAAAGCAAAAAGGTTTAGGAGATGCTGTTAAAGATCAGTCCTTGCAAGAGGTAAAAGCGGAAAAGTTGGAGGAGGTGAGAAAGGAATTCCGTTCTTATGTATCAGAGGGTTTTGTTTCACTGAATGATGGGTCACCCCAGGTGCCAGTGTAAATTCTTAGAGATACTGGGGCTTGCCAATCTCTCTTGCTGGACAGTGTTTTAAATTTTGGTGAAGAAACTGACACTGGTGAGGTAAATCTAGTGCGAGGCGTTACAGATGACACCATATCTGTCCCTTTACACAGGGTGATTTTACAGTCAAAGTTCGTAGAAGGACCAGTCGAGATAGGGATAAGACCTAGGTTGCCAGTGGAAGGAGTTTCTTTGTTATTGGGAAATGACCTTGCAGATGGAGAAATTGTTCCTGTGGTACGGTTAACGACCAAACCAAGGATTGATGAGTCTGAGAATGATCCAGATGTTTACCCATCATGTGCGGTGACTCGAGCTAGAGCTAAAGAATTAGCCAAGACAGACAGTCCTAAACAGGAAGAAAATTATGATGCCTTATCTGAAGCTTTTCTGTCTTCACTGGAGGATCAACATCCTTATAGTGAGCCTGAATTTAAAGATTTGTCTTTGTCGAGGAAGGATTTTATGGTGGAACAGACAAAGGACCCTGAGTTGACAGAATTGAAAGAAAAAGCACTCTCATGTGAGGAGATTGGAAAAAGTGCCAATTGGATATTATGTCAAAAATGGAGTGTTAATGAGGAAATGGAGACCTCCTCATGTTCCTGTTAATGAGGAATGGGAAGTTATTCATCAGGTTGTTGTTCCAAAAGTTTATAGGGATGAAATTTTAAACCTGGCCCATAGTATGCCTTTGGGTGGTCATTTTGGGGTGAATAAAACTGTAGGGAAGATCTTGAAACAATTCTATTGGCCTGGTTTGAGAAAAGATGTGGTGATGTTTTGTCGAACCTGTCACACATGTCAGATGGTGGGTAAACCAAATCAAAAACCCCGTGTGGCTCCGTTGAAACCAATTCCTGCTTTTGGTGAACCCTTTTTGAAGGTGATTGTGGACTGTGTTGGTCCATTACCAAAGTCTAAGACTGGAAATCAGTATTTGTTAACCATCATGTGTGCCACTTCTAGATTTCCAGAGGCAATACCCCTTAGAAATATTAAGACCAAGACGGTGTCAAAGGCTCTTTTAAAATTTTTACCTTGTTTGGTTTGCCAAAAGATTTTAAAATTTTATGTCAAATTTTTTTCAACAACTAGTCTATGAGCTGGGAGCAAAGCAGATTGTATCATCTGCATATCACCCAGAATCTCAAGGAGCTCTGGAGAGATTTCATTCTACTCTCAAAAATATGCTGAAGACTTATTGCTTTGAAAACACAAAGGATTGGGATGAAGGCATTCATTTACTTTTGTTTGCCATTAGAGATTCAATCCAGGAGTCAATAGGATTTAGTCCGTTTGAGCTTGTATTTGGACATAGGGTGAGAGGACCTTTGGAGTTGTTAAGAGAGCAATGGGTTAATGAAGAAGTGCACTTGAGTCTGTTGGACTATGTCCAAAAATTTAAAACTCGGTTGGAGAGAGTCTGCCAGCTAGAGAGAGAGAATTTGAAAACCAGCCAGATAAGAATGAAGACATATTTTGATAGACGTGCTCGGCCTAGGACATTTGCAGTGGGGCAAAAGGTGTTGGTGTTTTTCCCTAGCCAAAATAATCCCTTGCAATCTCATTTTTCTGGACCCTATGTTATTGAATCTCGAGTGACTGGTTTAATATATATAATCAAAACACCAGATAGACGCAAGAAAACACAACTCTGTCATGTAAACATGCTAAAGCCTTATTATGAGAGGGATTCAGTTGTGGCCTTGGTGGATGATGTGAAGGTTGTTTCTAGAATGCCTGATGTTGATGTTGAGGAAGGCCAATTTAGACCAAATATTGTTCCATCGAAACTAAAAAACCAAAATATCCTGGAGAACCTCGAAATAAAGTTGGACCATTTACAAGTTTCACAAAAACAACAGATGAGAGAATTAATTTTAAAATTTAAAAATCTGTTCCCAGATTTTCCAAACAGAACATCGATAATTACCCATGATGTTGATGTTGGGGATGCAAAACCAATCAAACAACACCCATATCGAATGAATGTGGGTAAAAAGTAAACTTGTTGATCAGGAAATAAAATACATGTCGGAAAATGATTTTATTAGACATTCTACTTCAAATTGGAGTTCGCCCTGTGTTATTGTACCTAAACCTGATGGAACTGTTAGATTTTGCACAGATTACAGGAAAGTGAATGCTGTAACGAAGTCAGATGCTTACCCTATTCCTAGGGTGGATGATTGCATAGATAGAGTGGGAAAGGCAAAATTTCTTACGAAGATTGACCTATTAAAAGGGTACTGGTGTGTTCCATTAACAGATAGAGGAAGGGAGATTTCAGCCTTTGTAACCCCTTCTGGATTGTATGAATACAATGTTTTGCCATTTGGAATGAAAAATGCTCCGGCAACATTTCAAAGAATGATTAATTCAGTGATTCATGGGTTAAAACATACAGATGCCTACATTGACTACTTAGTGACTGGGAATGATACCTGGTAAGATCACATCTCTGCGTTAGAAAGGTTGTTTGAAAGACTTTCCAAGGCTAACCTTACAGTTAACTTGGCTAAAAGTGAATTTGGGCATGCCACTGTGACGTATCTTGGTTATGTTGTAGGTCAAGGCAAGCAAGCTCCTGTTCAGGTAAAAGTTCAAGCAATATCTGAGTTCCCTATTCCCACAAGTACGAGGACTGCTAGAAGATTTTTGGGAATGATTGGATATTATCGAAAATTTTGTAAAAATTTTGCTGATATTGCTCTTCCCCTAACTAATCTTCTGAAGAAGGGAGTAAAGTTTGTTTGGACAGATTCTTGTCAAGAAGCATTTGAGAAGCTGAAAGCCATTTTATGCTACCATCCTGTGCTCAAAACACCTGACTTTGAAAAGCCATTTTCATTAGCAGTAGATGCCAGTGATGAAGCTGCAGGAGCTGTGTTGTTGCAGAAGGGCGACCTTGATGATATTGACCATCCTGTAGCTTACTTTTCAAAGAAATTTAATGAGCATCAAAAGAATTATTCCACCATAGAGAAAGAATTACTGTCGCTTGTTTTAGCCTTGCAACATTTCAGTGTATATGTTTGCACCGCTCAGAAACCATTGACTGTATATACAGATCATAACCCATTGGTGTTTCTGAGCCGAGTCAAAAACAAGAACAGAAGGCTGTTAAACTGGAGTGTAATTTTGCAAGAGTTTGATCTCATGATAACTCACATTAAAGGCAAAGATAATGTGATTGCTGATTGTCTTTCTCGATGTTAAACGGGAAACATGTATCTGTACTAATCTGATAGTCTGTAGTTGTGTAGCATGATAATTATTAACATTACGAACTGTATGCGCAGTTAAATTTTTCTTGGGAAAATTTTTTTTTTAGGTGGGAGGTGTTACGGACTCAGTGAATGTCCCTTTTAGATAGAGAGTGTGTGTGTATTTGTGTGTGTGGTGTGCTTACGTCAATAGAAGATAAAGGATGTAATGACGTTGTTGAAGACGTTAGAAGAAGAAGAAGAAGAAGGAGAGAGAGAGAGAGAAGGGAGAGAGACACCAGCCTGCTAGTTTTCTCTATTGATGGATGAGAAACAATAACTGCGTCTGCCACTGAAATCCATGTATGGAAGTTGGAAGTAATCCGGTGGAGTTCACTTTGTTGCTGACCTGTAGAAGGAAACAGGTATTTGTGTGTGTGGACGACCACGATTCGGATGCTTTTCGGGGTGAGGAAGTCACTACCGAGTAAACACTGAAGTGTCACTGGGGTTCCATCGTGGAACATTTGGATTTCATATTTACTCTGTCTATGTTTCTCTACGTCTACGTCTTATCTTCAGACAACGGTGGTTGTTGAAGAAGCCCTTGCTCATGTTTCACCTTATGTCTTGCGGAACTGAACTTTAAGAACCATTCCCAAACTTGGAGTTTGGGACTTTGCCACACACACACACGACGAGTTTAAGTTTTGGGGTTAACGTTCAAGGTTTAACATTTTTGAATTCTAACATACTAACATTTTTACTTTTATTTTACGTATTATCATAAGTAGTGATTAATAAAATAGTTTTTAACACTGAATCATGCTCAGTGTGTTTCTTTTGTTGCTGGTTCGTGACACAGGGTAGAAATGTCAAGCACTGGAGGACATCCATCTAAGGTGAGAGGGGGAAAGTTTAAAGGAGATGTGCTGGATAAGTTTTTTTACACAGAGTGATAGGTGCCTGGAATGGGCTGCCAGGGAGAGTGATGGAAGCAGATACAATAATGATGTTTAACAGGCTGTTAGACACATGAATACACAGGGAATGGGGGGATATGGATCATGAACAGGCAGAAGTGAATTAGTTTAATTCTGCATTGTGTTCATTGCAGACATTGTGGGCCAAAGGCCCTGTTCCTGTGCTGTACTGTTCTGTGTAACAGAAATGCACTCCCAAACTACAGTGCGTTTGACCAAATGTCCATCACCAGAAGCATGAATGCATACTCATCATCAAAGATAGGAACTGGATACATTTCTCAATAAGATTTGCTGGAAATTTACATAAACACCTTCTCTTCTAAAGACCACATTAAATAAAATGAGAATAATAGAAGGGTCATCTCTCTCCTTTGCCAGAGTTGTCCTGAAATGTTTGCAAATGCTGCTGGCTGTTTCTGTTCAGGATCACAATATGGATTCAGAGTGAAGAGATCAACATATTACTTTCCCTGGGCAACAGCAAGGCAAATTCAAAGAACAAAAAAGATGCCACTGTATATTTTAGTTGACCTGATGTGAGCCTATAATGGTGTCAGTGCAGCTTTGTTCAAGATCTCATGAAGTTTGGATGCCTCCTATTGTTAGCAACATCATATGCTCCTTCTTGCAAACATGAGCTGTGGTTCAGTTCCATGATTCAACCTTGAACATGTTTGAGAAGTAGATTGAAGCAGGGTTATATTCAGGTACCCATACTTATGCACATAATGTTTTTCATAACCTGTAGGAATGGATGTACCTCTGTTCAAAATCAGATGGGAAAACTACATCTATCACATCTGCAGGCCAAGATATAAATGTTATCAATCCCAAGAGAAACTGCTAGAAAGTTTTATTACAATAACTGTTACAAAATGTAAGAGCTTCAAGCAAGGTACTTATTCCAACTCTTACAGCAAGGAACATGCTACTTGAATTCACTATGTACACTATCACCACATCTTCCAATCCCTTGGTTTACTTGCATAGCTATACAAAAATGCTTCATAAATAGGTGAACTACTCATTTACTCAGGAGGTCCTACTTGCTGACAATACTGATTCATCACTCGTTTACAGGATGTTTATCTTGCCCATCAGCATGAGAAGACTGTGGTTCCAGGGAATTCTCCACTCAAGAGGGTTGTGGAGACTCAGTTGCTGAGTATATTCAAAGCAGAGATATCAATAGGCTGTTAGATATTAAGGGAATCTAAGGATATGAGGCTAGAGCAGGAAAGAGAGCTGATGCAAAAAGTCAATCATATTAAATAGTCATAGAGTCACAGACCCAAGGAGTTATACTGCATGAAAACAGACTCTTCTGCCCAACTTATCCAGGCCAAACCAACTTGCCTACCTGACCTAGTCTCATTTACCTGAGTTGGGCCCATATCCCTCTAAACCTTTCCTATGTATTCATATACCTGTCTAAATGTATTTTCATAGAATTCATAGAACATTACAGCACTGTACAGGCCCTTTGGCCCACAATATTGTGCCGACATTTTATCCTGCTCTAAGATCTATCTAACCCTTCCCTTCCACATAGCCCCCCTTTCTCTTATCATTCATGTGCATATCTAAGAGTCTCTGAAATGTCCCTAATGTATCTGCCCCCACAACCTCTGCCAGCAGTGCATTCCATGCACCCACTGCTCTCTGTGTAAAAAAAAACTTACACAGTTTTATATCTTCCTTTATATCTTCCTCCAATCACCTTCAAACTATGTCCCCTTGTGTTAGCCATTGTCACCCTGGGAAAAAGTCTCTGACTGTCCACTCGATCTATGCCTCTTATCATCTTGTACACCTCTATCAAGTCACCTCTCATCCTCCTTCTCTCCAAAGAGAAAAGCCCTAGCTCACTCAACCTATCCTCATAAGACAAGTCTTTTAAATGTAGTATTGTACCCACCTCTACCACTTGCTCTGGCAACTTGTTCCATACTCCTTCCACCCTCTGGGTGAATGATTTTCCCTTTAGTCCCCTTTAAATCTTTCCCCTCTCACCTTAAGCCTATGCCTGGTTTTAGACCCCCTAAACCCTGAGGAAAAGGACTGTGACCATTTATCTTATCTATGCCCCTCATGATTTTATATAGCTTTGTTAGGTCACCTCTCTGCCTCCTACAATCCAGGGAAAACAGCCTCAGCCTCTCCTTGTACCTCAAGCCCTCCAGTCCTGGCAACATTCTTGTGAATTTTTTTCTGCACCTTTTCCAGCTTAATGACATCCTTCCTGTAGCTAGAGAAGCAGAACTGCACACAATACTCCGTGTGTGGTCTCACCAGTGTCTTGTACAACTCTAACACGACGTCCCAATTCTCCTACTCAATGCTCTGACTGATGAAAGCAAGTATGCCAAACGACTTATTCACCCCCGTCCAGGTGTGTCGACACCTTCAGCGAACTACGTACTTGTTGTGCTAGGTCTCTCTGTTCTACAACACTCTCCAGAGCCCTTACCATTGAAGTCCTGCCCTGGTGAAGGAGGTTGGGGGTGGGGTGGTGGTGGTCAAGTAGCCTACTCCTTGTATTTCTAATGCTAGAGTATTGGCCAGTCATCCTTGGTAACCTTGACAAAGCATCTCTAAAGGCAGTGCTTTGTTAGATCCTCACTGAATGCCAACACATCTTTGAATGAACTGTACACATCAGAAAAGCTGCTACAACTCATGGGAAGCTCTAAAACTGAGTCTGGACTGATGTAGAAGTGTAAGCCACTTATGTACAAAGCCTGCAACCTCAGCTTCCTTGGGTGTAGTGGTGAGGAATGATCAGGATATTTGCATTAAGTAGCTGAGAGAAATAAAGGACCGCAGATGCTGGAATCTAGATGAAAAAAAACAACAAGATGCTGGAGGAAATCAGCAGGCCAGGCAGCATCCATGGAGAAAAACAGACGGTCAATATTTTGGGTCAGGACCCTTCTTCAGGACTGAAGAAAGGAAAAGGGGAAGCCTGATGTATAGGAGGGGAAAACAGAGTAGTGTTCGGTGGACAAAAGAGGGGAGGCCGGGTGGGCACAGGGCGGTGATAAGTAGGTGCAGGTAAGAAATAGTGATAGGCAGGTGTGGGGGAGGAGGGGAGAGCAGATTTACCGGGGGGATGGGTCAAAGTAGCTGAGCAGCTGACTCCAAGTCACAAGGCAGAATCATCAACACAAAGGTTATCTCCAAAGCCAACCTACCAATCGTCACTACTTCTCAAAGAACTGATGCAGACTTGGCAGCTCTACAGGACAGAGAACGTACTCATCCAAAGGAGAGACATATGTGTAAATTATAGGTGGAGAAAATGCACTTCAAAGATGTCAGTGAGCAGGGAACAAAGACTATGGAATCAACCTTAACAAGACAATAAACTGGCACAGAGGCATTCTGAGTAAGGGAAGCCACTTATCAGCACTGGTTCCCAATGTCATATGACGTTGTGGCAGGCTCTGCAAGTCTAACGTTGGTCTATATAGACGCACTTCCGGTCAGCATATTTGCTGCAGAGTCCAGCACTGCTTACTGATGGACACTAGACAACAACCAGGAATTGGATATGTTCCTAAATCACATTTCCTGGAGAATGGTGTTAATAAATAAAATAAATCCACATTTATTTCAATTACACAATACCAACATTAATGGCATTTCAAGAAGTGTGCCCCTCACTACAATGAATGATGGCGTTGTTGTCACAATGCTGCTCAAATCTACAGCCACTGTGGCATTTCTTCAGAATCAAAATGTAAAACAAAGTTGGAATGACGAAATGTGGAGTATTTAATATTTATAAGCAGGTAAATTATTACCCAAAAGTTGCCCCTATGGTTAACCCCTTAGAAAGTGTAACTCCATATGTTGAGAGGCCAACATTGGATACAGGGACTGGGGGAAAAGGTCCCTACTCAAGTTTGGACCCATGGTGGTAACTTTATATTGTGGTATTGGAGCTTGCACCGACTTGGGCAGGTTTCCTTTCAATTTCACACACCAGCCAAAGGAACCAGATGCCCTTTAAAATTTATGACTCTCAAAGCTGAAATTCAAACAAATGCAAATTCCCATTTCAGTCCATTTCTGGAAACTTTAGCCATTTAAGGCAGCACTTAATATTATGTTTAACTTTTTATAGCTGGCAGCCTCAGCCCGATGTCTGTTGTGGTCTGTCTGTCACTTTGCTCGAATTTATATAGAGCTTGCACATAAATTTTGTAAGTTGACAAAAATACTGAATTTAATGGGAATTGTAGAAGAGCATTTCTTTTGAAAGTTGAATGTTTGAATTAGGTGCATTTTATGAAAACCTATAATTAGCACAACAAAAGAATAGGTAATAGAAATTAGTAATGTTGCAATTATATAAGGGAGTCATAAAATCATGTTTAGAAAATAAACCATGACATAAATTTGCCTTACAAAAATAAGTAGGTGCTTGTCGTATCTGATATTGAGAGAATTTTGTCAGCAGACTGCTGTAATTTGACATCATCTTTCTGTCTGAAATTGAAAACATTCCTTTCAATCTTGTAGCAAAGAATCTGCTTTGAAACTGCCGCTGCCTTGCAATTTTTGCTTGAAGTGATCGTAATAAGCAGCCATTCTACACCAACTTCCCCTGCATCAGAACTACCAACTCTTAAAGTGGATCTAAAAAGCCATGGAAATCAAGGTTTGTTTTGATCTCGGGATCCTTTAATGCAAATATTGGGCAACTAGGGATGAAAGCTTGCTTTGTAAAACTGTCAATCTCTACTCTGATGTTTTATCCTTTATCTGCTGTTTACTCTCCATTGTATCAAGAAACAGAGGAGCAAAGATGAGAAAAATCATCCTGGATACGGTTTTGCTTTCTGGATATCTGCTTCTGTGTATATTTTAGAAAATTGCGATCCACATGATGTATTTTTATTTGTCATCAATGCCTCCCACACTATACTGGCTAACAATCCATCATTTCTATCTTCTCTGTGATATGGTATTGCAAAGAGATTTTTTTTAATCTTACTAATTCACCCATGCTTCTCCAATGGTCTGAGCTGGGATAGGTTAATCTAGGAAGGTCTTGATTTCTAATCCATTCCACGTCATCAATGACAAGGTGTTGGTATTGGTTTATTATAGTCACTTGTGCCGAGGTTTAGTGAAAAACTTGTCTTGCATACTGTTCGTACAGGTCAATTCATTACACAGTGCAGTTACATTGAGTTAGTACAGAGTACATTGATGTGGTACAGATAAAAATAATAACAGTACAGAGTAAAGTGTCACAGCTACAGAGAAAGTGCAGTGCAGGTAGACAGTAAGGTGCAAGATCACAACAATGTAGATTGTGAGGTCAAGAGTCCTTCTCATCGTATAAGGGAACCATTCAATAGTCTTATCACAGTGGGATAGAAGCTGTCCTTGAGCCTGGTGGTATGTGCCCTCACGCTCCTGTATCTTCTACCTGATGGAAGAGAAGAGAGAATGACCTGGGTAGGTGGGGTCTTTGGTCATGCTGGCAGCTTCACCAAGGCAGTGAGAGGTAAAGAGAGAGTCCAAGGTGGGGAGGCTGGTTTCCGTGACTCGCTGGGCTGTGTCCACAACTCTCTGCAGTTTCTTGCGGCCCTGGGCAGAGCAGTTGCCTTACCAAGCTGTGATGCATCCAGATAGGATGCTTTGTATGGTGCACCGATAAAAGTTGGTGAGTGTCAAAGGGGACATACTGAATTTCTTTAGCCTCCTGAGGAAGTAGAGGCGCTGGTGAGCTGGGGATGTCACTGGAGAAGGCATAGTGGGAGTGGTCAGAGGGGAGCTGTCACTGATGCTGTCACTTGTGGCTCTGTATGAGTATCTCACCTCAGAAAGATGTGGGCTCAAGTCCCACTCCAGAAAACGCACTGCATTATCAGAGGTTAAATTCCAACATGATGTCACAAATAGATATAAAAGATTTAATGGTACTATGTCGGTTACAAACCAATTTATCCCACTACTGCAGGACCGATGCAGGGTTTCGACCTGAAATGTGGACGATTCCTCTCCCTCCACAGATGCTGTTCGACCCACTGAGTTCCTCCAGCAGATTATTGCTTATTTCCTTAAAGGATTGTTGTGAAACTACTGGTTTGTTCTACAATAATCTTTTAGTTCATGGTTGTAAAATACTAGCTCTTAATTCCTGGTTTATTCAATTACCTGAATTTAAGTTCCTATGCACTGTTCTAGGATTTGAATTTATGTGTCTGGATTATCAGTCCAGTATATAAATACCAAGCTATGGTATTCCTGAAGGTGAAATTGATTGTATTTGAGCATATAATGAAGGCTAATGATCTGCCACATTATATTGCCAATACACATTTACTCAAAATCACCCAGGCATCATGTTGTAGAGGACAAAATGATTTGCTAAATGCCGTCTGGTTGCTTGATTCCCAGTCGGGAATTAAAATCGAATTCAAGTGTTTGAATCTTTTATCATTTCCTCTTCTAACTGCATGTCCCCTTGTTTGGGAGTGATAACAGACAATGCATTAAAATACATTTTAGATGCCTCCCCAGAGCCATATTAAGTATGGCAGACAGAGGTGTAAAGCAACAATTAATGCTGCTGCCTCACAGTTCCAAGGGACCTGAGTTTGATCCTGACCTCGGGAGTTGTCGGTGTGTGGTTTGCATGTTTACCACAGTAATGTAGTGGTTAGCGTAACGCTTTACAGCGCCAGCGACCAGGGTTCAATTCCGGCTGCTGCCTGTAAGGAATATTTACGTTGTCCTCGTGTCTGCGTGGGTTTCCTCCGGGTGGTCCGGTTTCCACCCACATTCCAAAGACATACGGGTTAGGAAGTTGTGGGCATGCTATGTTGGCGCCGGAACACTTGATGCAAAAGATGCATTTCACTGTGTGTTTCGATGTACATGTGACTAATAAAGAAATCTTATCTTAAGAACAAGGATGCTTCCTCCCACACCCCAAAGATGTGCTGGTAGGTTAATTAGCTGCAGTACTATACGGCAATGGCTGAAAGAACCAAAGTCAAAGGGCAGATGTGGGAGAATAACTTGCAGGACTACAAGAAAATAAGGACAGAGAAAATGAGACTGATGGGATTGCTCTCCTGGGAGCCAGCATAGACCCAATGGACTGAATGGTCTCCGTCTGTGTTTTTGCAAATATAAGGTGAGATCTGTAAAAACAGAACGGGCGCATACTGATTTTACAGTGGTTAACAGTCTGCATCGTAGAACACGACAGCACAGGAACAGGCCCTTCAGCTCACGATGTCTATGCCGACCATAATGCCAAATTAATCTAAACCTCTCTGTTTGCATGTGATCCATATCCCTCCATTCCCTGCCTGTTCATGTGCCTGTCTAAAAGAATCATGCCAGGTTCTGGAAAAGTTCCACAAAGATTCTTGCAATAAGAACACCTAAACTTCCTCGGATCAAGCAAACACTTGTACAAAGCAAGATGATGTCGGAGCGTGATGACTTGTTGCAAGCTGCTCTCTGCAGATCTACTTATTACTTCTATTGTGATCATTGTACTCTTTTAAATCTAAATGCTATAACTCTAAGAATTACTAATAATGTTCTTTTGAATCTACTTAATGACCTTGCACCTTATTGTCTGCCTGCACTCTCCATGACTGTAACACTTTATTCTGCATTCTGTTATTGTTTTCCATTGTAATACCTCAGGACACTGTCGTAATGAAATGATCTGTATGGATGGCAGGTTTATCACTGTACCTCAGCTATCAAAGCTTGCAAAGTGATCTGGACCAACTGAGAAAATGGGCTGAAAAATGGCAGATGGAATTTAGTGCAGACAAGTGTGAGGTGATGCACTTTGGGAGGACAAACCAGGGTAAGATTTGCATGGTGAATGGTAGGGCTCTGAGGTGTGCGGTAGAACAAACGGACCTGGGAATACAGATCCATAATTCCTTGAAAGTGGCATCGCGGGTAGATAGGGTCATAAAGAGAGCTTTTGGCACATTGGCCATCATAAATCAGGGCATTGAGTACAGGAGTTGGGATATTATAATGAAGTTGTATAAGACAATGGTGAGGCCAGATTTAGAGTATTGTGTGCAGTTCTGGTCACCTATCTACAGAAAAGAGATCAATAAGCTTGAAAGAGTGCAGAGAAAATTTACACAGATGTTGCCAGGACTTGAGGACCTGAGTTATAGGGATAGGTTGAATAGGTTAGGACTTTATTTCCTGGAGCTCAGGAGAATGAGGGGAGATTTTATAGAGCTATAAAATTATGAGGGGTATAGATAGGGTGAATGCATGCAGGCTTTTTCCTCTCAGGTTGGGTGAGACTAGAGATCATAGGTTTAGGGTGAAAGGTGAAATATTTAAGGGGAATCTGAGGGGGGAACTACTTCACTCAGAGGGTAGTGCGAGTGTGGAACGAGCTGCCAGCCGAAGTGGTGGATGCGGGTTCAATTGTAACATTTAAGAGAGGTATGGATAGGTACATGAATGAGAGAGATATGGAGGGCTATAGTCCGGGTGCAGGTAGATGGGACTAGGCAGAAAACCAGGCCGGCATGAACTAGATGGGCCGAAGGGCCTGTTTTTGTGCTGTAGTGATCTATGACTGTCTGTGACAATAATAAACCAATTTACCATAATAATACACCAATTATTTACCACTTCTACTTTTGTTTCTTCTCAGGACCCAATTGTAGTCATATCAGAGATCATTTTCTGTGTAAGTCCTTTTTCCCCTCACATCTCCCTTTTATTGTCTGCCCAATTTTTTAAGTCTGTGATCATTAAATCAGCCTTAACTATTCAAAAAGAGCTAGATAATGCAAACTGCGACAATTTATTTCGCCTTTCTTTATAGTAAAATTGGAGGAAACGTTCTGTACTTGAAGAGGGGTAAATTGGATGCTAATTTGTGGAATCATCATTATGCACAGTGAGTGGTTAATCATTGGAACAGACAGTGCAAGCAGTTGGTATTGATTCATTCAATTGCAAGTCGACTCACTTCTTTCATTGAATAGATTTAAGATAAGCTGATAGATTCACCAATGCAAATAGCTACCAAGAACAAGACCTCAAAATGGAGACACGGGAGACTGCAGATTCCATCAATGGAGCCTGTTGTGTTCCCATTTATCACCCTCCAGCAGCTGTCTCCACCTTCACCCTTCCTTCCTCCCACCATGTCTGCTTCAACCTATGACCCCCCCCCCTTGCTTCTGTCTCCTAACTCCACCCTTGTCCCCCCTCCTCCCCCCTCACCTGGCTCCATCTGCCTCACTCCTCGGTCCACCTATCACCTACTAGCCCCTCTCTTGCCCTTCCCCCTCTCCTCCTTATACTGGCAATTTTCCCTCTCCACTCTCAGTCCTCATGCAGGGTCTCGACCAGAAGCATTGACTATTTCTTTCCCTCACCCCCATGGATGCTGCTCAACCTGCTGAGTTCCTCCAGCAGTTTGTTTTTTGCTCCAGACCTCAAACTGCTGGTTTCCATACTGTTGCTTGACCTGGGATTAGACGGGTGACTTCATAATAAAATGACATCCACAGAAACAACAATGCCTCAGGCAACGTCAATCTTTCCAGCAGATTTAGTGATCATTTCAGGGTAAGTAGGTCATAAAAAGTCTAAGCTAGATGTTTGTTAGCGCTTATTAAAATGTGCAATACTTACTTGGTCTGGTTAATTCAACAGCATCTCCCAAACTCATGACCTCTACCACCAAAGTCAGTCTGTGCATGGGGATACCACCGCCTGCAGGTTCCCCTCCATCACACACCATCCTGAGTTATAAACATATTGCCAGTCTTCCGTTGTGGGTCTAAATCCTTGAAGATTTCACCCAACAGCACTGTGGGAGGATCTTCACCAGAACTTAAAGAAAGAACTGTATGTTTTGCCAAGTGGATGCGGTGGTCTTTGTTGAGGTTCATCCCATGCACCTGCGTAACACGGGTGCATACAGGTCCTCCCTTGCTTACGAAATAGGTGCAGCTTGTACGTACGAATGAGTGTTTGGGAGACTGGCAGGATAGATTTGCTGCCGGCTGCAGGAATCTTCTGCCAGGCAGGAACATGGTTTTTGGACATATTTCCAACTTACCAACTGTTCAGGTTACGAACAGTTCACAGGGACGGAGCCTGCTGTGGCCTGGGGAGGAACTGTACTAAGAAAGACATTAGAGACACAAAGGACTGCAGATGCTGGAATCTAGATGAAAAACACTATGATGCTGGAGGAACTCAGAATCATATCATTAATGGCTGGTACAATAACAATCACACACTAATTCAACCGGATTTGTAATCTTAAGGCACAATGGCTGTAGCGGTTAGCATGACGCTATTACAGCACCAGTGATCGGGGTTCAATTCCCGTCGCTGTTGCCAGAAGGGCCTGTTACCGTGCTGTAAATAAAGTTTAAGATTAAGTTGAAAAACACGATGATGCTGGAGGAACTCAGCAGGCCAGGCAGCATCCGTGGAGAAAAGCAGGTGGTCAATGTTTCGGGTCAGGACTGGAGACAGGAAAAGGGGAAGCCCGATATATAGCAGGGAAAAGCAGAGCAGTGATAGGTGGACAAAAGAGGGGAGGTGGGGTGGGCACAGGGAGGTGATAAGTAGATGCAGGCAAGAGATAGTAAAAGTAAGAAATTGACTGCTGCTCAAAAGTCATCAGCTTGGTGAAAGACGCACTTTGGCCTGTCTAAAACTTATTGGTCTCCCAGTGTAAGGAGATGTCCGCAAGCAATTCCAGCTGACTGGCACGTTTCAAAGTGGAGGAAGAGGTGGTGAGGGATGCACTGAAGCTTGGTACAGCCACTCAAAGGTTCTGTGGGGAAGGAGCACACTCTGGGGTCCTGCTGCCTCTAAACAATGAGAGGCTGAGCTCCGCATAACAACCTCTCGGACGCTTCACTGATGCATTGTTCAAGGATGAAGTATCAGTGACCTTGATATGTTGTAAGTGAATGTACTGAATTTTTGCCACAGTGAATGAAGATAATAACATGTCTCAATTGTACTTCTGTCGATGTTATGACTAAAGTATATTTTCTGACAAAAAAGGACTGTGACATTTCAAGTAAGCTGCTCACCACTGCCTTCTCAAGGATAATTGGGGATGAATAAATTCCAACCTGCCAGCAACATTCAGATCTTGAAAATGAATTAAAGGAAAAATGGGTCTAAGTAGGGAGGGGTAGGAGCTAAAAAAAGACGTCAGCAAACCTGTTGAGCCCTACTTCTGTTCTGTGTATAAAAAAGCAGCCACTTTCTGTGTAAGTGTGTAGGTTTGCACTGTTTTAATTGCTTTAAAAAACACAGAATCAAAGCACGAAATGTATGGAAATGAACTGCAATGGAGACTTTATTTAACGTGCATTTGCATTTTAAATGAAGTTGGACGGTATTCAGGCTTTGAAGCATGAGAGATTTAGGCCCACTGGTAGCTTTCACACATACACAGCCAATTAATCGCAAAGGCATTCTTGGATTAGAGTCACAGAGTTAGACAGCACGCAAACAGGCTCTTCAGCCCAACTCATCCATACCAACCAAGATGTCTATCTGAGCTAATCCCATTGCCTGTATTTGGCCCATATCCCTCTAAACCTTATCTGTCCACGTACCTGTCCAACCACTTCCTCTGGCAGCTCGTTCCATATACCCACCACCATCTGTGTGAAAAAATTTCCTCTCAGATGCCTTTTAAATCTTTCCCCTCTCACCTTAAACCTATAGTTTTAGACTCCCCTACCCTGGGAAAAAGACTTTATCTCCACCCCTCATGTCTCTATAAACCTCTATCAGGTCACCCCTCAGTCTCCTACACTCCAGGGAAGAAAGCCCCAACCTATCCAGCCTCTCCTTATATCTCAAGCCCTCCAGTGCTGGTAACATCCTCGTGAATTTTTTCTGCACCCTTTCCAGCTTAGTGACATCAAATTGGAAACTCTCCCACCGCCAAGGGAAACGAGGGATCTCTGCAGGCTCTTCAAGGCCAAGGTACGTCAGAAAACTCGTGATCTGGAGAACACTGGGTGGAAAGAGACCAGGGAGTCCTGCAGCTCAATGAGAACCAGGATGAACACAGATTCTTCTGCACTTTTAAGGCCAACTATGATCAAAGGCCCAACCCACTCAAAAGCCGAGAACAGAGGTGAACTACTCAAGAAGAAATCAGAGCCCAGTGAAGTAACACTCCTCAGCTGACTCCGCCTTTGATTGGAATCCATCACATAGCAAAATACTCAGCCCAGTCTCATCTCCACCCATGATCAACGTGAAGTCACGAATGTCATATGTAAGCTGTAAAACAACACGGACTGGGAGCAGACGGTATCCATGCTGAAGTTCTAAAGCTTGGCATAGATGAACTTTGGACACTGATTCACAACCTCATCTCCCACATCTGGGAAGAGCAGTACTTGCCAAGGGATGCTGTAATCGTGACCATCTTCAAGAAAGGAGGCAAATTCAATTGCCATAATTACAGAGGGGTCTCCCTGACGTATACCACAGGGAAAGTCTTTTCCAGGGTCATCCTCAACTGCTTCTCCCAGTGACTAAAGGCTGCTCCCTGAATCACAGGGTGGATCCCATCGATTGGGAGGCACAGCGGACATGATTCTCACTCCAAGAGAAATGTAGGAAGCAGCATCTAACACATTGCATGACTTTTTTTTACCTCAGAAGCTTTTGATTCTGTCAATCAAGCGGTTCTGCGATGCATCCTTTTTCAGCAGTTCATCTTCATCTTACTTTGGCTACACGATGGCAAGCAAGGTGTGGTCTTAACAGCTGCATTGCAGACTCAATCTCAGTCCAGAGAGGTGTTAAGCAAGGCTGCATCATTGCCCCAACACTTTTCTCTATATTTCTCATGGCAGTGCTTCACCTCACCTCCAATAGGATTCCTACCGGATGAAGCCAATCTGCAGGACTAATAAGAAACTGTCCAACCTTTGTCAGTTACCTCCACTGTAGAGCTAAAGTCTCTCCAGCTTCAGTTATTGAGCTGCAGTATGCAAACAACTTTGGTGGATGTGCATATTTGGAAGCTGAGCTGCAAGTCATCACTGGTTCATTCATACAAGACAACAGGTCTTACACTTAGTATCTGCAGAACAGAGGTCCCCTATCAACCCACCTCCATTGTACAACACCACTCTCTGACAACAACGATGCATGATGGTACCCTGGAAAACATGGACATATCTTAGGTTCCTTCTTCTAAGGAACATAAGATAAGATATCTTCATTAGTCACATGTTCATCGAAACACACAGTGAAATACATCTTTTACGTCAAGTGTTCTGGGGGCAGCCCGCAAGTGTCACCATGCTTCCGGCACCAACATAGCACGCCCAAATCTTCCTAACTCGTACGTCTTTGGAATGTGGGACGAAACCGGAGCACCCGGAGGAAACCCACGCAGACACGGGGAGAACGTACAAACTCCTTACAGACAGCAGCTAGAATTGAACCCAGGTCGCTGACGCTGTAAAGCGTTATGCTAACCGCTACACTACCATGCCTGCCACATGGGCATCATAATGAATTTCACTCTGGTCTTCAGTGTAGCAGCACAGCCTTTGGCTCTCTGAAGGAAAAAGGGTTTGAAGGTCATAACTATTGGAAGGACTGATTCCTGCCTTCTTGCAAGCTTTTGAGATCTGGTCTATCTCCAACAGGCACTTCAAAGCCCCACCAATGCTGTGTCCTCTCTATCCACTACAAGGATAAGCAAAGCAATGTCAGCATCCCCTCTGAGGCCAATAAACCCAGCACAGAGTTTCTAATTGCATCATTCATATGCCTGACACCAGATTTTCAGCACAGACACTCTATTGTGAGTGCAGCCAGGGGATGAGTTTACCAGCATGACAGAGGAAATGATTCAAGGATGTGCTGAAAGCCTCTTGAAAAAAAGATTGGTGGGACTCCTTGTCCTTTGACCTCTCAAAATAAGGAAGGAACCTTTGAAATGCTGCTTGGAATCTCTGGTAACTTCAGCAGGGGCCAAGTGAAATTTATTGTCATGTACACAAGTACAGTGAGGTACAGGTACAATGAAAATCTAGCTTGCAGTAGCATCACAGGCATGTAGATCCAGACAACATAAATTATACAAGAGAGTGAAGAAAAAGGCTGTGCAAAACAAGACATTTGTGTAAAAACACAATGAGAAACAAGTCCATGGTAGTGCAAGAGGTGGTCTGTAGTGTTCTGTTGCTGAGGTAGGGTTAGAGTTGTGCAGGTTGGTTCAAGAACCTGATGGTTGAAGGGAAGTAGCTGTTCCTGAACCTGGTGGTGTGGGACTTCAGTCTTCTGTACCTCCTGCCCGATAGTAGCAACGAGAAGAGGGCATGATCCAGATGGTGGGGATCCTTGATGATAGATGCTGCCTTCTGTAGATGCTGTCAATGGTGGGGAGAGCTGTGCCCATCATGGACCAGACTGTGTCCACTTCTCACTGCAGCCTCTTGCGTTCTTGTGCGTAGGAGCGTGTAGAAGCTGGGCGTTATCGGCGAGAAAAGCACACAAGCTGCCCAATTACCCACTGATGTGCCTCATCAAGCACCCCTGCCGTACTGGTGACAAGGTCTACCATTGCCACATTGGCCTCCACAAAACCCAAAGAACATCCTCGACTGCAAGGGACTGCCTTAAAAGAAAGTGGTGATTTCAAATGTCTGAATCAGATGAAGGCTTGCAGTGATAGGAACTCCAGTAAGTGGAGACCAGAGAGTGAACTATGAACACTGGGTTGACATCCAGAGGAGTATTTACATCTAATGAAGTAATCATACCAGCCAAACATCCAGAGCCTCTCCTCCAACTTAAAGGACAGGAGACACTGAACCACGATTTAAAAATTTGCTTTAAAAAATTGCATTTGTCTCTCCAGGGCCATGTTAAATGAGCCAGATAGAACACAAGGCAAACTTCTTCACTTATTTAGCAAGCTACATCACATGATGGGGTTCAAGCAAAGTTCCTCAAGACTTTCAAAGTAATCAACAGAGAACATTGACATCGGCTCTCCAAGGAGAATCAGAATCAGGTTTATTATCACTGTCTTATATGATGTGAAACTTGTTGTTTTGCGGCAGCAGTACAGTGCAAAAACATATAAATTACAAAAATATATAAGTAGTGCAAAAATAAAGGAATAATGAGGTAATGCTCATGGGTTCATGAACCATTCAGAAATCTGATGGCGGAGGGGAAGAAGCTGTTTCTGAATCATTGAGTGTGGGTCTTCAGGCTCCTGCACCTCCTCCCCAATGGTAGTAACAAGAAGAGGCCATGTCCCAGATGGTGAGGGTCCTTAATGATGGATGCCGCCTTCCTGAGGCACCGCCTCTTGAAGATGTCCTCAATGGTAGGAAGGGTTGTGCCCGCGATGGACATTCTGAGGCATCTCTTGGTTGTTGCCCAAACCTTTCCATGTACTCTGTGGATTCAAGTCTGTTCGCAGGGAAATCAGTTACTCTTCCCTCGTGAGTGAGTCATGCAGCTGCATGTGGGAGTTGACTTACAGTTTGCTCTAGGGGAGGGAAAAAACAACTGGAAGAGGGACATATCTTAGAGGTGATGAAGAGAAAATAATTAAAGTGTGGAGCCTCATGTACTGCACCCCCCTGGGTGTTTGGATTCATAAGATCACTCTGAACAGGGTGTAATGAATGGAACCACTCTAAGACCCTCCGTTCTGCCCTCCTGTTCAGCTTTCTCATCCTGAGCACCAAAAATACTGAGATACAATAAAAACACAAATCACTCTCCACACCAAGCTAACTTCATCTTCATTTGAATTGACATTTTAGAGTTGATTGCCTGCTAAGAACTTCAAAGGCATGCTTGCTGTCAGAATTTACATGCAAGCCATTTACAGGATCACGAAAGATATGTTTATTTGCTGTAATTGGCTGTTGTACCCTAATTCTATTATAAAGATGTGCACCGTCAGAGCTGAAAGCCATTGCCATGACAACAGCTGTTGCTACTGGGAAGATTTTTTTGTGCGTGTGCAGTAAAATATATATTGATTAATAATGCAGTATAAGGTGCAAAGTCTGTCTCTTAAATGTTCCTGTGTCACAAAGATATTACCCCATTATTTCTAAGGAACTAGGTGCTCCTAGGAGACTTGAGAGGCAGGGCAATAATTTGTTCTTAATGACTTGGCTACTCAGTGTGATTTTTCTCTTGTTCAATTCCACTAACTTTATGAAATTGCCTGGAAAATGGCAAGTGTGTTAAATTGTTGGAATTCACTTTGACCTTGTGGCAGCAAGAGAAGGAACTGAAGTGGGGGGAACCAGGAATTCCTGCCACCCCTTCCACTATACTGTCTTGCACCTTCTAGCTATATTCTCTTCTTGCTCCTGAAATCCTAAATCTTTCTAAGTATCGAGTTCTTTCCAAATGCACTAGCCTGGACAATTGGCTCTTTTGTGCTATTGCACAAATATTTTGTTGTTTACCTTTGAGCTGATAAAAGATTTAAAGCGAAGAATCTAGCAATAGCATCTTGCATTTATATAGTTCCCTGAAGGCAATAAAACATCCCAAGGCCCTGTAGAGGAGTGTAATCCAATGGATTGCGACGTCAAACCAAACTAGGTCAGATTAAACAAAGTTTGGTCAAAGGGATAGGCAGTAAATTTGAATAAAAAAGAAATAAAGAAATGAAAAAGTATAAAAAGGGAGGAATAAAAGTGGACCATGGCAATAGTTGGGTGAGACTGATAGAAGGGCAGTCTCAACTAATTAGAGAGGATATTCAAGAGATTGCTTTGCATATTAGCATTAGGTCTCTTTTAAGTTTCTTGTTAAGACTTTTGTCAGCTCACCAACAAGTCAGTAAAGAGATCAAGGAATAAAAGTGAGGCTGACAGTGGCATAGCTGGTAGAGATGCTGCCTCACAGCACTGGAGACCTGAGTGATGCCTGTGTGGAGTTCAATCCCGACCTCGGGTGCTGTCTGTGTGAAGTTTGCACGTTCTCCCTGCGACCACACGGGTTTCCTCCGGGTGCTCTGGTTTCCTCCCACATCCCAAAGGCAAGTGGATTGGTAGATTAATTGGCCACTGTAAAATTACCCCAATGCGTAGGTGAGACTTGGAGATTTGGAATCTGGAGACGACAATGAGAATGTGGCGGGGGTGGGGGGGGGAAGCGTGCAGGAGAGGGTAAAAGAAATAGGATTAGTGTAAACGTCATGTAGGATTAGTGTAAATAGGTGGTTGATGGTCAGTGCAGACTTGGTGGCCCGGTTTCATGATGTATCTCTTTATGCCTCATTCCATTCAAACCTCATTTATCTCTCTGGAATGGAATGTCGTGCGAAAGCTTCCATTATGGTTGGTAACTTTAACTGTGTACTGTCAATATATCATGTGCTGCTACTTTATGATAACATTCTCACTCTACTTTTGTTGTAGTCTCTAAGTTACACATTACTAAATATCCAGTGACTTTCACTGCATTGCTCTGTGTCATCTCCTTTGGTCCCAAGGCATCTGATTCACTTGGCCATAAATTGATCAGTAAATCTCTCTGCTATTTTGGGGTCGATAATCATTTTTGGGCTTAATTATAAACTTTGAAATCAACCACTGTGATTGAGGGTGAAATAATGAGAATGAAGCTAATTCTAATGAGAAGCAGAATATAGAACATAGAACATAGAACAGTACAACACAGTACGGGCCCTTCAGCCCACGATGTTGTGCCAAACTACATGAACACCTCCTCCACGATCAATCTAACCCTTCCCTCCTGCACAGCTCATAACCCTCCATTTTTCTTACTTCCATGTGCCTATCTAAGAGCCTTTTAAATGTCCCTATTGTATCAGCCTCTACAACCACGCCCGGCAGTGCATTCCAGGCACCCACTCTCTGTGTAAACCTATGACATCTCCCCTGAACATTCCTCCTCTAATCTTAAATGGATATCCTCTGGTATTGGCCATTGCCACCCTGGGGAAAAGGTGCTGGCTGTCCACTCTATCTATGCCCCTCATAATTTTATACACCTCTAGCAAGTTGCCTCTCATCCTCCATCGCTATAAAGAGAAATGCCCTAGCTCACTCAACCTTTCCTCATAAGACATGTTCTCTAATCCAGGCAGCATCCTGGTAAATCTCCACTGCACCCTCTCTAAAGTTTCCACATCCTTCCTATAATGAGGTGACCAGAACTGAACAGAATACTCTGTGTGGTCTAACCAAAGCAACTTCACCTCGCAGCACTTGAACTCAATCCCTGAATAATGAAGGCCCACACACCATACGCATTCTTAACCACCCTATCAGCTTGCGTGGCAACTTTTGACGGATCTGTGGACTTGGATCCATCGTGTCCTGCACACTGCTCAGAATCCTGCCATTAACCTTGTACTCCGCCTTTAAGTTCGTTCTTCCAAAGTGCATCACTTCACACTTTCCTGGATTGAACTCCATCTGCCACTTCTCCGCCCAACTCTGTATCCTGTCTATATCCTGTTGTAACCTTCGACAACCTTCTACACTATCCATAACACCTCCAACCTTCATGTCATCTGCAAACTTACTAACCCATCCCTCCACTTCCTCATCCAAGACATTCATAAAAATCACAAAGAAAACAGGGGTCCCAGAACAGATCCCTGCAGAACACCATGAGTCACTAACCTCCAGGCAGAATATTCTCCATCTACTATCAACCTCTGCCTTCTGTGGGCAAGCCATTTCTGAATCCACACAGCCAAGTCTCCATGGATCCCATGCCTCATGACTTTCTGGATGAGCCTACCATGGGGAACCTTGTCAAATGCTTTACTAAAGTCCATATACACCACATCCACCACTCTACCTTCATCTATTTGTTTTGTCACCTTCTCAAAAAATTGTTAGGCTTGTGAGGCATGACCTGCCCCTCACAAAGCCATGCTGACTATCCCTAATAAGACTATGCTTCTCCAAATGTTTGTAAATCCTGTCCCTAAGAATCCTCTACAACAGATTGCCCACCATTGATGTAAGACTCACTGGTCTTTGATTCCCAGGATTATCCCTGTTACCTTTCTTGAACAAGGGAACAACATTAGCCATCATCTAGGACCACTCCTGTGACCAGGGAGGGTGCAAATATCATCGCCAATGCCCCAGCAATCTCTTCCCTCACCTCCCGTAGTAACCTGAGGTATATCCCGTCCAGTCCCGGGGACTTATCTATCCTCATATTTTTCAGCAGCTCCAACACTACCTCTTTCTTAACCTCAACATGCTCCAGCACATTAGCCTGTTCTACGCTGACCTCACATTCGTCAAAGTCCCTCTCCCTGGTGAACACTGAAGCAAAATATTCATTCAGGACCTCCCCTACCTTCTTCACCTCCAAGCACGTTTTCCCCTTTATCACTGAGCGGTCCTACCCTCACTCCAGTCATCCTCCTGTTCTTTTCGTACGTGTAGAACACCTTGGGGTGTTCCTTAATTCTACTCACTAAAGCCTTCTCATGTCCCCTTCTAGCTCTCCTAAGTCCCTTCTTAAGCTCTTTCCTGACTACCTTATAATTCTCAACAGCCCTCCCTGATTTTTGCTTCCTAAAGCTTAAGTATGCTTCCTTCTTCCTCTTGACTAAATTTTCACCTCTCTTGTCTTGGTTACTTTATCCTACCATCCTTACCCTACCATCCTTTCTGGACAAAGCTATCCAGTACCCCTTGCAAGTGTTCCCTAAACAGCCTCCACATTTCTTTTGTGCTTTTCCCTGAGAACATCTCTTCCCAATTTATGCTCCCAAGATCCTGCCTAATACCGTCATAATTAACACTCCCCCAATTGAAAACTTTCCCATATCATCTATTCCTATCCCTGTCCATGGCTATGTGAAAGGTCAGGGATTTGTGGTCACTATCTCTGAAATACTCGCCCACCAGAAGGTCTTTCACCTGACCAGGTTCATTGCCTAGTACTAGATCCAGTATGGCCTCTCCTCTAGTCGGCCTGTCCACATATTGTGTTGGGAATCCTTCCTGTACACACCTAACAAATTCTGCCCCATCTAAACCTTTTGCACTAAGGAGGTGCCAGTCAATATTAGGGAAGTTGAAGTCACCCATGACAACAACCCTGTAATTTTTGCAGCTTTCCAAACTCTGCCTACTTATCTGCTCCTCAGTGTCCTGGTGGCTATTGGAGGGCATACAGAACACCCCCAATAGACTGATCGCTCCCTTCCTGTTTCTAACTTCCACCCACACTGACTCAGTAAACGATCCCTCCACGACGTCCTCCCTTTCTGCAGCTGTGATACCATCCCTGATTAGCAATGCCACTTCTCCCTCTCTTTCACTTCCTTCCCGATCGCTGGAACATCGAGCAGCGAATCCTGCCCTTGCAACAGCCAAGTCTCTGTAATGGCCGTAATATCGTAATTTCACATACCGATCCACGCTCTGAGTTCATAATTAAGTATTATTCTTAATACTTCTCGCATTAAAGACATTTCCACCTATCTAACTGACTGCATTTATGACCTATCCACTGTCTATCCTTCCTCATAGTCTCTCTGCTAAATGCATCTACACCAACTACTCCATCATCTGACCTTACACTCTGGTTCCCATCTCCCTGCCAAATTAGTTTAAACCCTCCCCAACAGCTCTAGCAAACCTGCCCACAAGGACATTGGTCCCTCTCGAGTTCAGGTTATACCTTCCCCAGAAGAGATCCCAATGATCCAGAAATCTGAAATCCTGCCCCCTGCACCAACTCTTCAGCTATATTTGTTCTCATCCACAGAATCTCCTATCTGGTCCCCTAACCAATGAATCCCCTATCACTACCGCAGTCCTCTTCTCCCCCCTTCCCTTCTGTACTACAGAGTCAGACTCGTTCCCCACCCCCCCTCCCCCCAACAGTATCCAAAATGATATACTTGTTATTGAGGGGAACGGCCACAGGGGTACCCTGCACTGACTGCCTATTCCCCTTTCCCTCCCCTGACTGTCACCCAGCTACCTGCATCCAGCAACCTCAGTGTAACTGCCTCCTGGTAACTCCTGTCTATCACCTCCTCAGTTTCCTGAATGATCCGGAGTTCATCCAGCTCCAGCTCCAGCTCCAATTCCCTTACACAGTCTGTGAGGAACTGCAGCCGGATGCACTCCTCGCAGGTGCAGTCATCAGGGACACTGGAGGTCTCCCTGATTTCCAACATCCTGCAAGAGGAGCAAACCACTGCCCTGCCTGCCATTCCCAGTGCTCTAAACTGTATAATAAGAAAAAGGAGACCTTACCTGAGCCTCACCTTAGCCTCTGCTCACTTACTCCGCCTCTTCACACTGAAGCCTCTTCATGCCAAAACCTCAAGGTCCCACTCTGACACTGAACCACACACAAAATGGCCGCTCCACAATGGCTGCTCTGCTTGAGCCTACCTTTTTATTGGCTGCTGCTGCCCAATTAGTCCAATTAGCTGAGCAACGGGACTTGGCTCTCCAAACTGCTTCCCACTCTCGCTCTCACTCCTGTAAAATAAACCAGAATGATTCTTTGTCTCCTATTTTGCTGCGTATCATCATGGATGTATTATATGTACATTGTTAGGTCCCTCTTTGGTATGCATTAAGGACTAATTTCTTTCGCCACAATGCACTTATGGTCCTCCAGTGCGGAACTTAATAAGAGCCCTTGTCATTACTTAGTACTATTTTCTCCAGTTGTGATTGAGCTGTTATCCAGAAGTTTGTGTATACCATAACCGTATCTTTAAAATACATTTACACCAATTAAAAAGTGCACCAAATGTTAGCAAAGTACAAAAGGAGCTTGATGGTTGCCTGGACCATTTCATTATCATTAACAAAACTGTGTTCCCAGAAAGAGCTCATTAGTGAGGATGAACAAGAGATATTTTTCCTGTTTTTTTGATAAAAGGGACACTGTTTCTCTGCATTCCTACATGAGGGTTAAATTTAGGTAAAGACTTCCTCTGCTCTGCATTAACAATGAGTCTCCGGTCCAGGCATGAAAGCACCTTTTATTTTTACTTCTGACATCAGTCTTCCTCACATCTTCTTTAATCCCCTTTTTATGATTCTCCTTATTGCTTTTCATCCATTCTTTTCTCCTGTTGTTTCTTGTTCTCTTGTGGCAGTAACAGCGAAGGCCAGCTAGTCTCTGTTTGTTATTCACCCAAACAACCTCTCAAAGATATTTATTCAATTCGTTACCTTATCTCAAAATCTACCTTCCCGGTCCAACCTTGGAATTCTAAAATAGCTGGTCCTCATGTAAGTTCCACAGCCTCATCACCCTCCCTGTCAAAAAGCTATTCTTGCTCTGAGCTTTGAGTTTAGTTTAAGGCACAGTAGCGTAGCGGTTAGCGCGACGCTATTACAGCGCCAGCGATGGGGGTTCGATTCCCGTCGCTGTCTGTAAGGAGTTTGTATGTTCTCCTGTGTCTGTGTGGGTTTCCGCCGGGTGCTCCGGTTTCCTCCCACTTTCTAAAGACGTACGGGTAGGTTAATTTGGGGTTTAAAATGGGCGGCACGGACTCGTTGGGCCGGAAGGGCCTGTTACCACGCTGTAAATAAAATTAAAAAATAAAAAAATAATTTACAAAAGTTATTGAAGGTATTGGTATATTATTGTCACTGGATGCATCACAGCTTGGTATGGCAACTGCTCTGACTGGGACCACAAGAAACTGCAGAGACTTGTGGACACAGCTCAGCACATCACGGAAACCAGGTTCCCCTCCATGGACTCAGTCTATACTTCTCACTGCCTCGGTAAAGCAGCCAGCATAATCAAAGACCCCACCCACCCCAGACATTCTCTCTTCTCCCCTCTCCCATCGAGCAAAAGGTACAAAAGCCTGAAAGCACGTACCACCAGGCTCAAGGACAGCTTCGACCCTGCAGTTATAAGACTATTGAATGGTTCCCTATTACGATAAGATGGACTCTTGACCTCACAATCTACCTCATTATGACCTTGCATCTTATTGTCTGTCTGCACTGCACTTTCTCTGTAACATTTTATCCTGCATTCTGTTATTGTTTTACCTTGTGCTACCTCAATGCACTGTGTAATGAATTGATCTGTATGAACGGTATGCAAGACAAGTTTTTCACTGTACCTCAGTACATGTGACAATAATAAACCAATTCCATTTCCAATGTACTGAGAAAAGCTTTTGTTTGCATGCCATCCAGACAGATCACTCTATACATAATTACATCAAAGTAGTGAAAAGAAAAGAATGCAGAATGTAATGTTGCAGCTGCAGAGAAAGTGCAGTGCAGGTAGACACATTAAGTGCAAGGGCTGCAGTGAGATAGATTGGGAGATCAAAAGTTTATCTTCTGGCGTATGAGAGGACCGTTCCAGAGGCTGATTTCAGCGGGATACGCATTGTCCTTGAGCCTGGTAGTACACGCTCTCAAGGTAAGGAGAAATATTTTTACACAAGTTGTTACAATTGTAATGTACTGCCTGAAAAGGTGGAGAAAGCAGATTCAATAGTAATTTTTAAAAGCAGTTGGATAGGTACTTGAAAGGTTTGGGGATCAGGAAGGGCAGATGGATGAATTGACTTGTATTTTCAAGGAGGTGGCAGAAGCATGATGGACTCAACAACTTTGTTGTTTGGGAGTTAATTAATATATGAAGTAATCTGCAAATTGTGATATTTAATCTTGCACCTATGCCCTCCCATTCCAGGGTCACACAACTCTAGGATCAAGTTTGGTTTTATCCCTTTTTCCCATCCACTCATAAATGCAAACATGTATAGAATTGAATTCCATTATCTCTATTGATTCTAACAGGGAAAAAAAGGTATCTAATCTGTGTTAAGACTGATAGAAAAGGAATCTATAATTATTAGTCATTTTGATCAATGAGGACACTTCCGTGAAGGATTTGGGAATGTAGGTCCAGTCTAATGAAACTTCTCTTCATGCCAATGCAGTAGGAACTACTCAAACTCTCAAAATGCAGCATTTTCCAGGAAATGTATTTGTATTTCTTTCCACATACTTAAACCCTTGAGAGCTTTCTGGGCTGGTGATAATGGAGCTGGCAACTAAATGGGCTGTGGATCAAACTAGAAAATTCAGTCGTATCCATAAGCAGCTCCCACAGGATGAATATATCTGGGTCAGCCCATGAAAAACATTGGCAGCATGCCTCTCGGAGAGCTGAATCCCCCAGCACACATGATAGAGAGAGAATAATAAGAGCAGGCAGCTCACTCATCACTGCCTTTATGCACATATGCTTTTCATTATGTTTGGACATTAATTTGAAGGCCTCAAAACCCTCTAAGCTGGATATCAGGGTTGGGGTGAGATAAGATCAGTCAGAAGGCCTCACGTAGATGACACCATTTACTTCTGGATTCAAATAAAAGCTAAGAGACCAAATACTATCCATAGTTTTGAAGACCATGAAAGAATGAATTGGTTAGACCGTGAGTGTTTTAATGCAGGAAAGAAGAACGTGCATGAAACTCATCATGCCTGGATATTGAGAAACTTAAAGGCCAAGTAAGTTTATCGTGTTTTTATATGGTGTGATTTAGGAGTTAATAAAGGACATTATAAATCAATAAGAGAACAGAATGGCTGTTCAATTGTTTGACTCTAACCCAGAGTTCATGACTTTTAGCACCTTCCCAATAGCACTAGAAACTATTCATCAAGATGCCAAGGCCAGCATTTATTGCCCATCCCTACCTATCCTTGAGAAGATGTTGGAATGCAGGCACGGTAGTGCAGTGGTTAGCGTAATGCTATTACAGCGCCAGCGACCCAGGTTCAATTCCCGCCACTGTCTTTAAGGAGTTTGTACGTTCTCCCAGTGTCTGCGTGAGTTTCCTCCGGATGCTCTGGTTTCCTCCCACATTCCAAAGACGTATGGGTTAGGAAGTTGTAGGGATGCTATGTTGGCACCAGAAGCATGGCGACACTTGCGGGCTGCCCCCAGAACACTCTACGCAAAAGGTGCATTTCACTGTGTGTTTCAATATACATGTGACTAATAAAGAAATCTCACCTTATCTTCTTGAATTGCTGTAGCCCCTCTAGTGGAAGATATTCCCACAGTGCTGTAGGGGTGGGGAGTTCTAGGATTTAGACCCAGCGGTACTTAAGGGCCAGTGATATATTTCCAGGATGATGTGTGGTTTGGAGGGGCATCTCCAGGTGTTTAATGCTCTCTTGCACCTGGTGCTCTTGGTGGTAGAGGTTGTGGCTCCTGGACGTGCTGTTGGAGTGATCGAGATGAGTAACAATGCATTTTGTAACTCAGAATTACTGCAGCTATTCTGCGTTGGTGACAGAGTTTAGGGTGGTAAAGGTGGTGTCAATCATGGCCTGTTTTGCCCTGTATGACATCAAGCTTATTGAATGCTGTTGGGGCTGCATTCATCCAGGCAACTAGAGAATATTCCATCATGGTACATATTGGAGGTGGAAAGACCTTAGGGTGTCAAGAGTTGAGTCCCCTGCTGCATGAAACCTTTTCTCCCACCTTCTCTTGTAGCCACAGTATTTATGTGGTAGGTCCATCTGGGTTTCTGGACAATGGTGATCCTCAGGATGTTGATTGCAGTACCCTGTGATGGTATCGCCATTGAATGTCAAGATGGAGAATTATAGTTATGACAAAAGACTGGGGTTGTTTTCTTGGGACAAGGGATACCAATGTGATTTAATTGAGGTGTAAAAATATGAGAGGCCTAGACAGAGTGAACAAAGATATCGTCCCCTTTACTTGCTCCCTCCCATACTGTTTGTTTTTCTTTTTTGTCAAACGTGAAGATGACTAGTTGAACATTTCTGCCTATCCTGGTTCTATTTCTTAAAATTCCAGCAATGGGGAAATTTGCCCAGGTATATCCTGTTCACAAAAAGCAGGACAAATCCATTTGGCTGACTACCACCCAATTAGCCTACTCTCAATGTCAGCAAAGTGATGGAAGCAGTCTTCAACCGTGCTCTCAAATGGCATTTACTCAGCAATGACCTATCTGCTGATTTCCAGTTGGGTTTTGCCAGAAACATTCGGTTCCAAACCTCATCAGTGCCTTGGTCCAACATAGGACAAGGAGCTGAATTCCACAAGTGAGGTGAGAGTGACTGCTTTTGACTCAGTGCAGCATCTGGCCAAGTGCAGCATCAAGGAGTCAGATCCTGAAGAAGGGTCCTGACCCGAAACATTAAACACCTGCTTTTCTCCACGGATGTTGCATGACCTGCTGAGTTCCTCCAGCATCATCGTGTTTTTCATTTGGAATATTGTGTTCAGTTTTGGACACCCTGCTATAAGAAAGATGCCATTAAACTGGAAAGAGTGCAGAGGAGATTTACGAGGTTGTTGCTGGGACTCAAGGGACTGAGTTATGGAGAGAGGTTGAGCAGGTTGAGACTTTATTCCTTGGAGCATAGGAGAATGAGAGGTGATCTTATAGAGGTGTATAAAATCATGAGGGGCATAGATAGGGCAAATGCACTCAATCTTTTTCCTAGGGTTGGAAAGAACTAGAGGGCATAGGTTTAGGGTGACAAGGGAAAGATTTAGTAGGAACCTAAGGGGCAACTTTTTCACCCAGAGGATGGTCAATATATGGAACGAGCTTCCAGAAGAAGTGGTTGAGACAGGTACATTAACAACATTTAAAAAGGCGCTTGAACAGGTACATGGATAGGAAAGGTTTAGAGGGATATGGGCCAAATGCAAGCAATTGGGACTAGCTTAGACAGGAATCTTGGTTGGCATGGACCACATGGGCCAAAGGGCTGGTTTCAGTGCTGTATGTCTCTATTCCCCATCCTCAAATATGGTCTAAGTAAATAGTCTGAAATAGAAGCCTGTTTACGCAACACCTTCAGGCTGGTCATGACTCCTGCTAGGCTCATGAAGGCTGTGCAACAGAAAGACCTTATACATTCACTCCTGCTACCTTTTATCAACACTTTAGAAACATAGAACAAAATGAATGAAGTTGAGACTTATTGAAGCCGGCAAAGATTTTAGCTTTTCAAAGTTCATTTGACCCCAGAGTGTTAAAGCTGCCATTATCTATTGATGCAGCTCAGACTGACACCATTGACAATCAGTGGCAGTTAATGGTGATGCAGGATCTGCATTCTACATAGGAGGAAATTGCAGAACTTAACTTTCAAGGAAAATGCTCTGACCCAATTCATGACCTAATCTAAATGTCATTAAAGAAGGTATTGGTTCATGTGCTCATCTCCCACTCACTGCTTGTCACCTGTAAATCGATTGATCAGAAACAGCAGCTCAGAATCTAAAGCAGGGATGCATTTCATACATTCAAAACCCTATTAGCATTCTACAAAAGTGATGCAGTAAAGTTATTTAATTATTTTATATCTAAATTATGATTTAATTTAGGCTGCTGTAAAAACACTGAATTATTGCCAGTCATGCTGCACAGGTGTGTGTGTGAATACATGTGTGTGTGTGTGTGTGTGTGTGTGTGTGTGTGTGTGTGTGTGTGTGTGTGTGTGTGTGTGTGTGGGTGTGTGTGTGGGTGTGTGTGTGTGGGTGGGTTGGGGTAGAGTCAAGGGGTGGGGTCGATGCTGATTTAGTTCCAGTTTCCCTGAGCCTTTTCAGACAAGTTTTGGTTATGGTTCTGTTTAGGAACATAACACATAATTCTGACCTCTGCCACAGTGCATTAGTGCACTGCAATATTCTTCATTTCAAAAGTATGCTTTAATCATAAACTTTATTAAAAAAAATTACTGTGCAATCAAAATGACCCTGTCCATACATTACAATAGTGCATTGGTATCAGCGTCGATCCAGAGACAGTTCAAATCATGGAGCTGGGGAATAAAATTCAATTAGATAAACCTGCCATTAAAACCATTAATCGTGGTATGATGAGATTGTAATTGAAAACCCAGCTAGTCCACTAATGCCCTTCAGTGAAGGAAATCTGCCCCCTTTACCCAGTCTGGCCAAAACATAATTTGAGATTGAATGTGTTTGGATCTTGACTATCCTCTGAAATAGCTTGGTAAGCTGCTCACTGCAGGCCATAACAAGGGATAGACATAAATGGCATCATTGCCTGTGATGTTCATATACTGAGAATGAATGAAATAAATAAAGATAACTCAGCCTAAACACTGCACCTGACCCTCTTTCCACTTGTAGTGAAGCTTGCTCGCATTTACATTACTTAAAAAATTTTCGGATAAAACCAGCTGAAGAGGTTTTACACTGGTTCCAACTCCTTGGTGTACGATGGTGAGAGGGTCCTAATTGTGGCCTTTCCCCATTGAACCTCTGTAGCAATTATTGCATCAACATTTTGCATTAACATGGTGCTGTATAGTCATCCTAATGAATAATGTGAGACTGCAGTCAGAACACGAGTGTTCTATTTATAGCAACACTCCAGATCAAGAGTACTGCAAATATGCAAAACAAGTTAAATCACAACTAAAATATTTCAACATTGTAGAGAAACACATCATTTAAAAAGTAAAATTTAATCTTCACAAACTATAACCACTGCAGGCTTAATTTTTATCCCCCTCAGGAAAAGATTAATCAAATGAATTCTATAAGAAATGTTCTCCTTAACAACTAATGCTAGTTTGATTTCAATGCAAATCTTAAAGTTCCAAAATTTAGTGCATGGTTGTTTTTGCAGTGGTAACCAATCTGTTGTAGCGCCTTCAGCTGTATGTACTCTTTTTGAGCTAAACTTGCTCCAATCATATGTATTTAATTCTCCTACAACTTTCTCTCTCCAACATAACCAAATGCAAGAGACTGCAGATGCCGGAACCTGGAGCAAAAAATGAGATGCAGGCGGAATACAGTGGGTCAGGCAGCATCTGTGGAGGGAGATGGACAGTTGGCATTTCAGGGCGAGACTCTTCATCTGGGCTGGAGAGTCTCAACCTGAAGTGCCAACTGTCCATTTCCCTCCATAGATGCTGCCTGACCCGCTAAATTCCTCCAACATCTCATTTATCGCATAGCATTTGGTGTCAGCCTTGTTCGACATTCAATGTTCTGACACACAACCTATCTTAGAACACTGGACCAGCTTGTGAAGGTCCAGTGGGATTTACCACCAGTATTTACAGGCTTTTCTCAATGGAAGACAGGCACATGTGGCCACCTGATGCTGAGGAAGGGCCTTCTGCTGCCAAGTCCCAGTGAAATCACTTGGCTGTTGTGTCAAGGGGTGGCCTCCATACTTGGTGATCCTGATGGGGCTCACCCATGTCAGCACACGGCAATTGCTGTAAATGCCACAGGCTTTTAGACTATAGAACATAGAACAGTACAGCGCAGGAATAGGCCCTCCGGCCCATGATGCTATGCTGAACTAATTAAATTAGTAATCAAATGCCCAACTAAGCTAATCCCTTCTGCCTACTGAATGTCCATATCCCTCCATTTCCTGCACATTCGTGTGTCTGTCTAAGAGCCTCTTAAACACCTCTATTGTATCTGCCTCCACCACCATCCCTGGCAATGCAGTCCAGGCACCCACTGCTCTCTGTGTAAAAAAACATGCCCCTGCACATCTCCTCTGAACTTACCCCCTCTCACCTTAAATGCATGCCCTCTGGAATTGGACATTTCAACCCTGGTAAAAAGATACCGGCTGTCTAATCTGTCTATGCCTCTCATAATCTTAAGGCTTCGTTATTAGTCACATGTACATCGAAACACACAGTGAAATACAACTTTGCGTAGAATGTTCTGGGGGCAGCCCACAAGTTTCGCCACGCTTCCGGCGCCAACATAGCATGCCCACAACTTCCTAATCTGTACGTCTTTGGAATGTGGGAGGAAACCGGAGCACCCGGAAGAAACCCACGCAGTCACGGGAAGAATGTACAAACTCCTTACAGACAGCTGCTGGAATTGAAGCCAGGTCACTGGCGCTGTAATAGCATTACGTTAACCGCTACACTACTGTGCCGCCCCATAAACCTTATAAACCTTATAAACCTCTATCAAGTCTCCCCTCAGCCTCCGCTGCTCCAGAGAAAGCAACCCAAGTTTGTCCAACTTCTCCTTATAGCACATGCCCTCTAATCCAGGCAGCATCCTGGTAAACCTCTTCTGCACCCTCTCCAAAGCCTCCACATCCTTTCTGTAATGGATGTTATATCTTTTGAAGCAAAATACCGCAGATGCTGCAAATCTGAAAAAAGAAAGAGCTGGAAACGCTCAGCAGGTCAGGTAGCATCAAAATCCGGAGCAACACATACAAAATGCTGGAGGAGCTCAGTGGGTTAGGCAGCATCTGTGGAGGGAAATGGACAGTCGACATTTTGGGTCAGACCCTTCATCTAGAGATCAGTCCAGATGAAGGGTCTCGACCTGAAACATCGACTGTCCAATTCCATCCATAGATACTGCCTGACCCACTGAGTTCCTCCAGCGTTTTGTGTGTTGCTCCAGATTCCAGCATCTGCAGTCTCTTGTGTCTCCAGTATCAAAATTTCTTTGGACCTCCACCATTATGAGCCTTTCATCATTTTAATCAGACTAATCTCTGTGTATATTCACTTCAGACTGGATAGCTATGCAGTTGCCTGCATTGAAATCCATCCACTACTCATTTCCTCTCACATTTCCACTCATTTAATGTCATAAAAATTGTTAATTCATTTCCAGCCAGTCTCCCTGACCCAGAAAGAAAACAATTTAAACTGCTGAGTCTCTTTCCTCAATGTAGCAAGTTCTTCAAAGAGATGTTTTTAATTTTTGTAAGAAAATTATTACCTTTTTCCACTGAAAATTAAAAAAACGGCAGACGTTGGAAGTCTGAAATAAAAGCAGAAAATTCTGGAAACACTCAGCAGGCCGGGCAGCACCTGTGGAGAGAGAAACAGTTAACGTTTCAGGGAAAAGACTTCTGATAAAGGGTCTTCAACCTGAAGCCTTAACTCTGTTTCTCCTTCCACAGATACTGCCTGACCTGCTGAGTGTTTCCAGCGTTTTCTGTTTTATTTCAGGCACTGACCGATGTGACAACTAACATTCACAGGCAAGTGCTGGGCAATGCCCCCCTCCGACAAGAAAGAGTCCACCAATCCAGCACATTCAATGGCATTATCTTTGCAGAGTCTTCCACTATCAACATGATGGGCGTCACCATTGACAGAAAACTTGATTGGACCAATCATATTAATACTGTAGTTACAAGAGCAGGTCAGATGCTACATATCCCACCGCAAATGATTAATCTCCTGGTCTACAAGACATGATTCAAATTGCTTTTGTATTACACTGGAGTTTGAAACTTTTTCTGACATTTTGGGGAATTCAATTTGCAATTTGGTTTCTGGTCTCTCTCTTTTGTTCTCTCTCAGTATAGTATTGAATACTGTTGTGCAATATGATTGCCTTGTATTATGCTGTGTAATATCTGACGTATGGAGGGATCTTGGGGTCCAAATCCACCATATCTCACTGAAAGTGACCACGCAGGTAGATAGAGTGGTAAAAAAGGCATATGGCAAGCTTGCCTTCATTGTTTGGGGCATTGAGTATAAGAGTCAGGAAGTTATGTTGCAGTTATATAAAGTTTCAGTTAGGCCACACTTAGAGTATTGTGTGCAATTCTGGTCGCCCCATTACAGGAAGGATGTGATGTCTTTGGAAAGGGTGCAGAACGCAACAAGCAAGCTGCTGGAAGAACTCAGCCGGCCGAGCAACATCTGTGTAAGGAAAGGAATTGTCAACATTTCAGGTTGAAACCATATTGGGTATGATCTATAAGGGGAGGTTGGACAAACTTGGGCTGTTTTCTCTGGAGCATCAGAAGCTGAGGGGAGACCCGATAGAAGTTTATAAGATTATGAGAGGCACAGATAGGGTAGACAGTCAGAATGTTTTTCCCAGGGTAGAAATGTGAAGTTTTTTTTACACAGGAAGTGTCAGGTGCCTGGAACAGGCTGCCAGGGGTAGCGGTGGAAGCAGATACAATAGTGGCATTTGAGAGGCTGTTAGATAGACACATGCATATGCAGGGAATGGAGGGATATGGTTCACGTACAGGCAGAAGACATTTTGTTTAATTCAGCATTGTATTCAGCGCAGACACTGTGGGCTGAAGGACCTGTTCCCGTGCTGTACGGTTCTCTGTTCAATGTTGTTGCAATTCTTTATTTTGCCATGGTGACTCTGTGTATGCAGTTGTATGACCCAATGGTTTCTGCAAATACACCAGAATGTGTAATGGGTGTAAAACACCCCATAATTCTGTGTTGAAGAAGAGTAAAGGAGTCAGGGCTAACATTTATTCCTTCTCAACATATCTGGTCAATGCTTTTGTGGGAACTTGCTGCCTGCAAATGTGCGGTTACTTTTCCTGCATTATAACCATGTCTACCATGTCTACCTTTCAAAATTCCTTCATTAGCTCAGAGCACTTTGGAAGCTTTTGAAATGAATGTGAAAGGCACAATGTAAATGCAGGTCTTTCTTTCCATGCATTGCTGTGCTCACTGCATAACATAGCATAATGTTGTCAAAAACTATTTCCCTGTATTGTGTTTTGCCCTGTTGTGCTGTTTTAATTGTGGTGTTTAGTACAGTACTCTACACTGACAAGCAAAGGGAAGCTCTTGCCCCGGCCACATGCATTGGATCTTGCTACGGTTCAGCACAGCAAGGTCCATTAACATTCTGTTTTTCGATTTGGTCGATGGGAACCAGGGAAAAAAAACAAACTTCAAAATCCTGTAGAAGCTATGAAGAAAATTTTTCTCTGTCATAAACTAGGCAACAGCTGCCAATATTTTGGTGCATTTTAGCACTGAAGGTGGTGCTTGATAAAAGATGTAAATTCCCCAAATGTTTTCACGTTGCATTAAAATGGAAACCGAAGATAAGCTTAAACCTCTCTGAAGGAGCCAATCCTTTAAAAATCACATTGTTTGCTCAGCTTTTATGCTTTGGAATCAGCAGATCCTTTTTTAAAAGTATTATGCATTCAGGTATTTCTACTTTCCAATTCTTAGTCCTGCAAGCAAGCTGTACAGTTTGTCTGTTTCTGTTTAATATATCCCAATTATTCCCAAATATATCCTCAATTATTAATATATCCCAGTTTGGGTCCAAAAACTATTCCTGATACCTCATCTCTGGCTTACTCATTGCCACTGGGAATATTGTTCCTGTATCACTTGTGTGAGTCATCACTCAGTGGTCCTGTTTGCCCAGGAGTTGGCAAATTGGTAATCTACTGAATCAGGAGTACCAGCTAAACATTATTATTTATTTGTTTTATAGACGTGTAATATAGATACTGTAACTGCTTGCAATAGTTATTTACTGTTAAATGGGAATATTGGAAGAAATTGATTTTTTTAGACGTCTTTATTAGTCTCATGTACATCAAAACACACAGTGAAATGCATCTTTTGCGTTGAGTTTTCTGGGGGCAGTCTGCAAGTGTCGCCATGCTTCTGGCGCCAACATAGCATGCCCACAACTTCCTAACCCGTGTGTCTTTTGGAATGTGGGAAGAAACTGGAGCACCCGGAGGAAACCCATGCAGACACACAGGGAGAACGTACAAATTCCTTAGAGACAGCGGCAGGAATTGAACCCGGGTCACTGGCGCTGTAAAGTGTTACGCTGTTACTTGTAAGGATTTTCTTGCCTTTAGTTATAGGACCCTTTGCCCCACCGACCACACTGATCATCAAGCACGCGTTTACACCAATCCTACACTAACCCCATTTTATTCTCCCCACATTCCCATCAACTGCCCCAGATTCTGCCACTCACCTATACATTAGGGACAATTTGCAGCGGCCAATTAACCTTCTAACCCACATGTCTTTGAGATGTGAGAGGAAACCAGAGCACCTGGGGGAAGCCCATGTGGTTATTGGGTTCCCACACTCCATACAGACAGCACCAAAGGTCAAGATCGAACCCAGGTTGCTGAAGCTGTAAGGAAGCAGCTCAACTAACTATGCCACTCCATAGATTACAATGTTCATTGGTTGCTCTGAATTTCCCAACCAGTCAATCTCCCTGTCCTACTTTAAGATGCTCATTAAACACAACCTCACTGGTCAACATTTTGGTCATCTGGTCTAGAAATTCGCTTGTGTTGCACAGTTTTTTTTGTGCATTACAATTGAATTCTAATGAGTTGTGCAAATAGTGGATGAAAAACACAACGATGCTGAAGGAACTCAGCAGGCCAGGCAGCATCCGTGGAGAAAAGCAGGGGGTCGACGTTTCAGGTCAGGACCCTTCTTCAGGATCTGACTCCTTGATGCTGCACTTGGCCAGATGCTGCATTGAGTCAAAAGCAGAGAAACTGATGTTGAGACCATCAGGTCAGAGACTCCCAAGGTGGAATATGAGGTGTTGTTCCTCCAATCTGCGCCTGGCCTCAACGTGGCGGTAGGGGAGGCCGTGGATAGACCTGTCAATATGGGAGTGGGATGTGGAATTGAAGTGGACGGCCTCTGGGAGGTCCTGGCTGTGCAGCGGATGGAGCGAAGGAGCTCAAAGATTTTATTTCCCTCCATGGATGCTGCCTGACCTGCTGAGTTCCTCCAGCACTTTTTGTGTATTGTTCCAGATACATCCAGCATCTGCAGAATTTCTTGTGTCTCAGAAAGACTTGGGTCTCCCTTTCTTTACTCAAAGAAAGGGAGACCCAAGTCATCTTGTCTCTGAGATACCATCAGGGCATGCACCTTTCCTCATTGATTGAAGCACCCTGAGTAATACAATGTTGCACATCTATTGTGTGGGATGAGCTGATTTTCCATATGCCCAGAATCCATTCAAGACACCTGCAGAGGGACAATGATCAGACCAAATGTAGCATCACCTCCTCCCCTCATCTCCCCTTCCCCACATGTCCACCATGAAGTTTAACTCCACAACCAATCTGACTTGGTGGCATTCAGTGTCTGACCTGAGAACAATATCACTCTTGGTAATAATGACATGCACAAGGCAAAAGGTTAGCTGGAAAGTCGATGCCATGGATCCTGAGATGTTACTCTCCATGACAACACTCACATGAATGCCAATTGACATGCCCCTCAGGCAGATAACTTTCACTTGCACACTTACCCCTCTGTGGAACTAGTGCTGAAACAATCAAATCACCTGAATGCATTGATAATTCTTTCATTAAACATGTAGTCAAGGTTCAGTACAAAGGGAATTCAACTCCTTTCATTTTAATGTAAAATAAAGTAGCTCCATTAAACTCAGGGAGACATATTTGTTACAGTCTATCTTACTTGCTATTTCTAAGTGAAGCACACAAGAACTCTCTGAGACGATGTAAATGAACAACCCTACCCATGTGACCTCATTGACCACTCCAGCAGAATCAGAGCCACAGCACTGAAACAGGCCCTTCAGCCCATCATGAATATGCCAGCCATCAAGTCCTATCTCCACCCTATCTCTCCTAATCCCATTTACAGCCATTTGATCTGAAGCCCACTAGATGGACATATAAATACAGAAAGACTAGCACGCCATCCCCCACTTTAGAGGGAGAGCTCAGTTTTGCAACTCATGCGAAGCCTGGGAGGAAGCAAATGAATTTATGCCAATGTTGCCAAGTTTGACCTCAGTAACACAGCTAACGTCAAGCATTGTACCCACACAGAGAACCCAGTGTTTCATAGCACGGTAGTGTAGCGGTTAGCATAATGCTATTACAGCGCCAGCGACCTGGGTTCAATTCCCGCCACTGTCTGTAAGGAGTTTGTACGTTCTCCCCACGTCTGTGTGAGATTCCTCCCACATTCCAAAGACGTACGGGTTAGGAAGTTGTGGGCATGCTATGTTGGCACTGGAAGCATGGTGACCCTTGCGGGCTGCACCCAGAACACTAAGCAAAAAGATGCATTTCACTGTGTGTTTCAATGTACATGTGACTAATAAAGATATCTTATCTTATCTTATCTTATCTTATCTTATCTTATCTGATCTGATCTGATCTGATCTGATCTGATCTGATCTGATCTGATGGGCATCCTGCTCTGCTGGTGACTGATTGTGAGGGTGGGTAAAGGTGTTCATGTGAGGTTAGTGGTGGGGGGGAGGGGGATCGTTGGTCAGATGTTGGAAAAGACCGTGTAAATAGTGGTGTAAATGGTGTCGGGGCGAGGACACAGTGTGGTCAATCAGATGACAGGCTATTGTTCCACTAACATTGCTAATTGAAAGAAGGCTATGAAGAGGCAACCACAGTAAAACCATTTCATAACCTACTCATGGGCTCAGAACTACACCACACTTCCGTCATCTGTATAGATGCAATCACAGAAAATTTACAACATCAAAAGAGACCATGGTTTCTGTGCCATTTGACAAAGAGCTACCCTGCCTTGTCTTGTCTTCCAGCACTGGGTCCACAGCCCACAAGGTCATTACTCTTCAAGTATATATACATGGATAGAAAAGGTTTAGAGGGATATGGGCTAAATGCAGATAAACAAGATGAGATAAGATTTCTTTATTAGTCACATGTACGTCAAAACACACAGTGAAATGCATCTGTTACGTACAGTGTTCTGGGGGCAGCCTGCAAGTGTCACCATGCTTCCTGCGCCAACATAGCATGCCCACAACTTCCTAACCCGAACGTCTTTGGAATGTGGGAGGAAACCGGAGCACCTGGAGGAAACCCACGCAGACACAGGGAGAACGTACAAACTCTTTACAGACAATGGCGGGAATTGAACCCGGGTCACTGACACTGTAATAGCATTATGTTAACCACGCTCAGGTAGGCAAATTGGTCAGCATGGATGAGTTGGACCAAAGGGCCTGTTTCCATGCTGTGTACCTCTAGGACTCTATCCAGGCGCTTGTTAAATGTAGTAAGAGTAACTGCCTCTGTCCCCCTTTCAGGCAATGAGTTCCAGACATTTCCCATCCACTGGGTGAATTCTTTCCCCCATCTCCCCTCCACTGCTCCAATTACTTTTGACCCCTCTGCCTGGGAAATCTGACTTTTTAAATTCATTTTCAGGATCAGGACATCAGCAGCCAGGTCAGCACTTATTGCCTGCCCCAATTGGTATTGGTATTGGTTTATTGCTGTCACTTGTACCGAGGTACAGTGAAAAACCTGTCTTGAATACTGATGGTACAGGTCAATTCATTACACAGTGCAGTTACATTGAGGTAGTACAGAGTGCATTGAGGTAGTACAGGTAAAAACAATAACAGTACAGAGTAAAGTGTCACAGATACAGAGAAAGTGCAGTGCAATAAGGTGCAAGGTCACAACAAGGTAGATTGTGAGGTCAGAGTCCATCTCATCGTGTAAGGGAACGGTTCAATAGTCTTATCACAGTGGGATAGAAGCTGTCCTTGAGCCTGGTGGTACGTGCCCTCAGGCTCCTGTATCTTCTACCTGATGGGAGAGGAGAGAAGAGAGAATGTCCCGGGTGGATAGGGCCTTTGATTATGTTGGCTGCTTCACCAAGGCAGCGAGAGGTAAAGACAGAGTCCAAGGAGGGGAGGCTGGTTTCCGTGACGCGCTGGGCTATGTCCACAACTCTCTGCAGTTTCTTGTGGTCCTGGGCAGAGCAGTTGCTGTACCAAGCCATGATGCATCCAGATAAGATGCTTTCTATGGTCAATTTGCCCTTGAGAAGACAGTAGACTGTTTGAGGCAGTCCTTGTGTTGTAGGTGCTGTTGGGTGGTGAGTTCCAGGATGTTGTCCCAGCAACTATGAAGACCCGCAATAGATTTCCAAGTCAGGATGGTGCAGAACCTGGAGGGGAACCTGCAGACGGTAGTGCCCCATGCTCCCGCTAACTTGTCCTTCCCGATGGTAGAGTTTGCAGGATTGGGAGATGCTGTCAATGTAGTCCGGGCAAGTAGCAAGTAGCTACATTGCATTTTGTGGCTGGTATCCAGTAAAGGAGACAGTGGATGTCCAAAGTGGTAGGTTTTGGCTGCTTTGTCCTGAATCGTGTTGAGCTTTTTCAAAGTTATTGGTGCTGTACTCATCCAGGCGAGTGGAAAGTTTCCTCTCATGTTCCTGGTTTGTGCTGTGTGCTCCTAATTACTCTGTCTCATCCCCTCGTGTATATACTGTTGTGTTCTAAATGTGCATGACTAAATAACACAAATAACAGCGAATTAGAGAATGACTGAGCTTAATTTTGTAGCCGAAAACTGCTAGAACTAGACAATTTTACTGACATGAAGCTGAAATTGTATAATTTGGATATAAAGTCACTTGAACTAATTTGAACAAAGACAAGGTCATGTGCTGATCAGATAGCAATATAAACATATCCAATACCAAGCAAAGCTTCAGAACTTAATGTCTTTATAAGGAAGCAGAAAGTGCATTGTAATGTAGTTTCCTTATTCAGGTAAAGATTTAACCAACATTCAGATGGCTAATTAGCTTGAGTTCCACGTGTGCTTCCAAAGTCACGGAGCTGAAAGTATAGCTTGGGTTTGTCAGTTCTGGAATGTTGCAAATAGATCTGGATCCCAAGGATGAACAGGACAAGATCCCTCTTCTGGACATCCGTTATCCAGATACATCCAAAATTCGGGATTACTGAAATGGATCACGAGTTTCCAAAAGTCATTCAGCTTTTTATGAACTGTCAGATCCTGTATTGTAAAAACAATAAATAAATGTTTTATATGGTATGCATTTACAGTGCTCCATTCAAATTACATTTAAAAATTGCAGCTGTAATGCAGAAATATCCTACAGTTAAATATAGACAAAGATTTGTATCGAAAATCCAAGTAAATATGTACTGTGAATCTACTGGGGCCCAAGAATTCAGACTGGAGATATTCCACTGTATGTGTAGATCTGACTTGTTAGTTTCAACAACTGCTTTGCAAATAATGTTATCACATGAAAAAATAGTAAATGTTTGTTCTTGATTACCAAATACAGTTATTTTTGAAAGTGGCTTGTGGTGTACAGTTGCAATGACAAAAATTAATTTGTAAATTCTTTAAAAACATAGTGTTGCATATTAAATCCAATGTGTCTTTCATAAAATATGAGAGTGTCAGTGATAATTACATAACCTAGGAATATGAAAGTGAACTATGGAGTTCAAAAGCCAATACCTGTAGCTAATTGCCATTGATAAGACTGATTGCATTTGGCATTTCAAATCAGATTTAAATTCAGGTAATGCAGGGTAGAATGTGCGCAATAATTTGCAACAATGGCTCCCTTACTGAAATCATTAGACAGTCCTGCTTGTGTCTTTCAAGACTGAAGAGTGATGAAGCATGCAGAAATCTTACCGACTTCAGCAGAGTGAGAAGCTGTTTGATCCATTGACCCGTTTCTTTCAAGCTAGTGAATCCCATTTTCCTGTTACTTTCGATGAACAAAGAATTTATATTTAAAAAGATCATTGAAAGAAAATGTTCATCTAACACTTGCACAAAATAAACTGGCTGTTGCTGGCAGTCTCACCCCTGGGACCCAATTTTCACTTCAGTCCTCACAGATTTTTCTGTGTCAGCTTTAAGAATTCAAAGTAGGATGAGCCCAAGGCAAAGGCAAAGAGTTCTGTCATACTATACTGACCACTATAAGGACACTTTACTGATAAGGGAGTCTCTGCTAAATAAGAGTTACAAAGTAAGTGGGTAATCATTTAAAACTGAGGTACATAGGAACAACTTCTTTCAGATGGTGGTACTCTCTTGAAATCTCTGTCCCCAAGGGGGAACAGGCTGGATCATTGGAAGTATTTAAGAAGAAAGTAGATACATTTTCAAAAGAGCAGGGTATTGAGGGCTATGGGGAATTGGCACAGAAGAGGACAAAGCCTGGGGCAGATCAGCCATGATCTGCTCCCCTTATGTTCCCATGTTCTTCAGAGTCACTGATGCAAGAGGAATAACGCACAAAATGCTGGAGGAACTCAGTGGGTGAGGCAGCGTCTATAGAGGAAAATGGACAGTCGACGTTTTGGGTTGAGACCCTTCATCTGGACTGAAAGAAAGAGAGGAGATAACCAGTATAAGAAGGTGCAGGGAAAGGGATAGAGCAAGAGCTGGCAGGTGAAACATGTGGTCGAAGAGCAGGAGAGCGGCAGAGATCACAGAGGAGGAAGCAGTGAGAGAGTGTCTCACAGAACTTCCATCGAAGAGAGGAGGAAAACCTCTTCAAAGTGGGCAAACCTTGGAGAGACTTTGCAGTGGAGCAGCAAAATGGAGACACAAGATGCTGGGATCGGGAGCAACACACAGAATGCTGGAGGTACTCAATGGATCAGGCAGCATCTCTGTAGAGAAATGGACATTGCGAGGGAAGTGTTTACTTTAAAACTGAGGTTGAAGTATATTGTTAGGTGAGGAAGCATTACACCTGACCTGGAAGTAATCCTAATCCACACAGTGGCGAACGGTTCCCTTATACGATGAGATGGACTCTGACCTCACAATCTACCTTGTTGTGACCTTGCATCTTATTGTCTACCTGCAATGCACTTTCTCTGTAGCTGTGACACTTTACTCTGTACTCTTACTGTTTTTACCTGTACTACCTCAATGCACTCTGTACTAACTCAATGTAACTGCACTGTGTAATGAATTGACCTGTACAATCGGTATGCAAGACAAGTTTTTCACTGTACCTCGGTACAAGTGACAATAATAAACCAATACCAATACAATTCTCTTCCCCAGAAATAAAATGTTTCATTCAAACACAGTCTGTCTTCTCCTTCCCCAACAAATGAAGAACCTTCTCCCTACCCTTATCCAATCGCCACCAACCTACCCCCACACAAAATTAATGGATTGGAGAGAGCTAGACTCTGCCCATTACGCAGGCTCAAAGCCCACACTGCACACATGCCCATAATTACTTTTTCCAGATATGACAAGTCCAATAAACTGACTCCTCTGCACCTATGAGGAGCAGCAGCAAAGGCTTTGAGAGGCAAAATGTCCTCAGCAGCGTGTCTTGAGGCCCAGCCCATTGGAATACCCTGATGTGTTTGATATCTCAGCAGGTCAAAAGGTTTTGAACTGTCTATAAATGACTAATATTATTCAAATAGATTTAAATAATTCAATATTTTTAGAAAATAATAAGGTGAAAGAATTAATTAATACAAACAAATAACTTAAAATATTAAAAAAATTAAGTAAATTAAGCCAGATATGAACCTATACTTATCTTCTGCACCAAGTTGGGTAGAGACTTCCTGGAATAAAACTAATGCACTAAAAAATGCACTAATGGTAAGCCACCAGAAGTGCCGGGATCCAGATTGGCTTAGACTCCAAGTGAGCGTCCAAGACAAGCTGAGCTGTGATCAAGCGGGAGCTGGCAGTTCCCTCTGAAAAAACCAGCTGTCCGTCAATGTAATGCAGCCCAATGAATTGTGGAAATGGTAGCATTGGCCATTCAGCTCATCCTTGAGAAGGCAATGTGAAACTCAGGTCATCGTTTCACTGCCCCAAACATTAACCAAATGTTGATAAAAGTTGCTATGATCTATTAAGTCAAATGCGCTTCAAAGATCTGCCCCAGGCTCTCTCTTTACAGTAGAATCCGTTTCTTTGCCCTCTGTTCTCAGGAAACAGTTTCTCACCTCTGGTATTAGCCGAGAGAAATCCACACTAACAATTGCTTATGGATTTGTTTACTTTTCTACAATGAGGTATATGAAAGTGCAGAGAAATCTGGGAAATATACATAATTATGTTAGTTGAAAAGTATTGGGTGAATCCTTCTTCAAATTTGACCAGAACAATGTCTTTGAAATACTAAAACATCCTAAAGCATTTCATAAGGTGTGAACAATATTCCTGAATAATTAATCCATCAGGATATTTGACAAAGGGCTTGGTTGAAGGGTAAATTTTAATTGCCTTCATGTAGAAGTAGAGAGAAAGAGAATCACAAAGACTTTCATTAAATTATTCACTTCTCGGCGTCACTGGTAACTCTCCATCCCCAACTGCCCACGAGAAAGTGATGGTGAGCCACCTCCTACAACTGTTGCTCTCCTTCCAGTGAAAGTACTCCAACAGTGATACTGGGGAGAGAGTTTCAGAATTTGGATCCAGCAATGATAAGATAAGATATTTATTTATTAGTCACATGTACATTGAAACACACAGTGAAATGCAACATTTTGTGTTACTGAGAATGTGCTGGGGACAGCCCACAATTGTCGCCACTCTTCCGGCGCCAACATAGCATGCCTGCAGCTCCTAACCTGTACGTCTTTGGAATGTGGGAGGAAACCGGAGCACCTGGAGGAAACCCACGCAGACACGGGGAGAACGTATGAACTCCTTACAGGCAGTGGTGGGAGCTGAACCCGTGTCGCTGGCGCTGTAATAGTGTTACGCTAACCACTACACTACCATGATGAAGAACAGGCAAGTCAGGATGGGATATGACTCAGGGAGGATTCTATTAGTGGTGATGTGTTCGCATGTGCCCACTGCCCTTAGCTTAAGGCCATGGTGGTAGGAAGCTGGGCCACCACTGGTGAGGGTTGTACAAGAATTCAGGACTTGAGGAACTAGCTGTGGAACTTCCTGACAGCTGGTGCCCAGATAAAGCTTCAGCCGAATGGAACAAAATTAAACACTTCCTCGTTAGCCCTAACAGTAACTTTGGCAAGCAGCTTCCATTAGCAAATGCATTGAACAAAGCTTCTCTGCCAGCACCTTGCATTAATTAGTAGTGGCCTCACCTTCTTCTTGCCATGACAAATGGAACAACCAACTGTTTTTCTCTCAAATTAACAAGCTGCCAACAAAATTGGAGGAAGTGCTTCTTCAAAATGTGAGCTCTGTTATTGGCAGCATAAACTTTGCAGCCAATGACACCCCATATGCAATCTTTCTTCTTCATTGATTTTCAGGCAGTTAAATTCAACATTCAGCTGGTATAGTTGTGGAATAGACAATGCGGCCAGGCACGGTGTACACGGTTTTAGTGAAAAGGTCTGAAGGGAGCAGGGACCTGATTAATGGCAGGTCCTGGCAGAACTGATAACCTCTGTAACAGGGCGATGTAGTTAAATGCTGGGATCGGGTCAGGGGTTGAGGACAAAGGCTGTGATAACTGTGCCAATTAGCTGCTGATAGAATTGTGATGGTCTAGGTTACACTGGGGTTCTTAAGCTATTAGATGAAAGAACTAGAGTCATTTAAAAAGCACAAAGGTAAAGCATTGCAGTCGCAGCGTTTGCAAGAGGACTAACAGTGGTCAAAGGCACATATTAAAGAAATGGCACCTCTTTTCCTTTCCTTCAACTACGGGCACCGCACATTTCCTGTGCCAGTTTGGCATTGGAGCAGGAGGCTAGGAGTCAGAGGTTCAGTATCCTTTCGATAATTGTTGGAAAAGTTAATGTTGCTTGCAAAATTTTCAGTGTTTAAGAGATTATATTAGAGCAGGGAAATCTGCCAGACTTCAGACTTCCAGAGAGAATTCTACTCGTCCAAACCTCCTTATGTTCCGATTTTGCAAAGTAAACATTGATAAATTCCATATTGAAAATAAGGAGTACAGAAGTATGTTACCAAACCTTGGTGAGATGCACACACACACACGCGCGCACGCACACACACACACACACACACACACACACACACACACACACACACACACACACACACACACACACACACACACACACACACACAGAGTATCTCGGTACATGTAACAATAATAAACTAATTACTATTACCAATCATCATGTATCGAGCACCCTCATCCTGATCCTGAAGCCATAGTGTTGACTTGGTAGGTAACCTTTAATGTCAGTGGTGATCCCCAAGACATTGCCGGTAGAGAAACACAGTAATGGTGGTGGTGGAAGTCAGGGAAAATGTTGGGTACCTTCTTTTGGAAATGTCTATTACTTGGCATTGACATGGCACAAGTTTATCTTGCAATATTTCATTTGTGCCAGGGTATGGTAATGTAGTGGTCAATTCACTGTACTCCATTACCAAAGCATAGAAGACTACGGACTGTTTCTGTTCAAAGACTGTTTACAATGCTGGTAAATGGGATTGGTATCATTGGGTACCCAATGGTTAGCATGCACATGGTGGACCAAAGGGCCTGTTTCCATGTTATATGACTCCAGGTCTCCATACCTGCTAATATTCAACACCCTGGACCAGAGACATGAGTTGGAATCCCGCCATGGGCCCTCCAAGATGGCAAATCTTTTCAAAATGGCTTCAGAGGATCCATTCATTACATTTATTATAATCATTCCAATCTTTTCATTCTCTTTTTATGACCTCAATGTAATTCTATCTGGATGACACGCAAACCAAAGGCTTTTCACTGTATCTGAGTACATGTGACAATAATAAACCAATACCAATAATGAGAAAGAAAAGCTAACATCAGGGATCGATAACCATTAAACTACCAGAGTGCCATTACATTCACCAACATCCTTCGCGGGAGGAATCCTGCTTCCTTATCCGATCTGGACTATATGTGGCCCGAGACCCACCAATATCTCGGAATCACAGAATGATATCGGTACAGAAGGAGGCCATTCTTTACTGACTGTATGTGGGAGCTATCTGACTAGTCCCTCTTCCCCTACTCTCTCCCCATTGCCCTGAAAATTCTTTCCTTTCAAGCTCTTCGGAACGCTGCAATTGAATCTGCCTTCACTACGACGCTGGCAGTGCATTCCAGATCCTGACCACTCACTGAATTCAAAACCACATTCATTTCTTTTCTTTTGCCAATCACTTTCATTCTATATATATGAGTGGTTGACTTGTAACTTCCCCCTAAAGCCAACAGAAGAATTAGTGTTAGACAATAAATGCTGGCCTTGCCTTTGACGCCTTCATTCCACGAACAAATAAGTTTAAAGAGAAGCTTGCAATCTCCCAGCTGATGCAACTCCGCACACCTGAGTTTGGCAGTGAGCGGATGAGTCAGTGTTTCTCATTCTCACGTTGAATTGTCTCCAATCAGCTCTTAAAGGGCCACCGGCAGTGTGTGTCTGGTTTGTGGTACGGCCAGAAACTATTGAAAGAATTGAAAATGATCAGGTGAATACTTTATCTGATGAATTGAGCTAAATGGCCTTAAATGGGCAACACCAAAAAAAAGTGACCAGTCCCATTTGCAGTCGGAGAAACTACTTTCTTTCAAAGAATGGTCCCTGTTCTGCTCTGAAAATGATTGTTGCTGAAGTGAGATTTCTGTTCACCTGACAGTCTGGGCACTAAACTCACACAGGCCAGCTGAGATACTAATAGGATTCGACTTCAGCAACATCTGTTAATGCCAGCTGGCTTGCAGCTATCATCACTAGCATCTACCGTCAAAACCCAGAGCAGAACACAGACAACTGGAAGTGTGTCTCAAGCCCATAGTGCGGATTCAAAGGGGTTTGTACTGCAACATTAGCCATGAGAAAGATTTCTAACTTTCCTACCAGAATAGAATCATAGAATCGGTACAACACGAAGTGATCAATTGGCTATCATAGAGTCATACAGCACGGAAACAGGCCCTTCGGCCCAACTGGTCCATGCTGACCAAGGTACCCTATCTGAGCTAGTCCCATTTGCCAACATTTGGCCGATAACCTTCCATCCATGTATCTGTCCAACTATCCATCCATCCATGTACCTGTCCAACTATCTTTTATAAGTTGTTGTTGTACCTGTCTCATCCACTTTCTCTGGCAGCTCATTCCACATGGATACCACCCTTTGTGTAAAAAAAGTTGCCCCTCATGTTCCTCTTAAATCTTACCCCTCTCACCTTAAACCTATGCCCTCCAGTTCTTGAATCCTCAAACCTGGGAAAAAGACAGTGAGCATTCAGCCCATCTATGCCCCTCATGATTTTACACACCTCGATAAGATCACCTCTAAGTTCCTCTCACATTCCCCTTTTTATCTTTTGAACTAAACTTTAAACCTGTGCCTCTTGAACCATCCACTAATGTGAACAGCCTTCCTGACCCTGTCTAAACCAGTCATGATCCCTGTACACCTACATCAAATCTACCACATTTCCAGGCATTTATCAGCAGAATTGATAGGAACAACAGTGGAACATAAGAATTTTGCAGAGAAAAAAGCATATGCTGTTTCAAATTCTCAAGCCAAAGCCTATTCTTCTAACACATTCTGAATTGGCAAGTAATCTAGCACATATTTGATTAAATTCAGGGCATATATTAAAGATTTATTATGTTGATTTCTAGAAATCTTTGAGGAATAGACATTAGTTCATTTTTAGTTTGCAGCACTGAAAGAATGTTATAGTATCGTTCAACTGTTGTTCCCCTTATCCAATATTTGATAAGATAGATATCTTTATTAGTCACATGTACATCAAAACACACAGTGAAATACATCTTTTGCATTGAGTGTTCTGGGATCTTTATTAGTCACATGTACATCAAAACACACAGTGAAATACATCTTTTGCATTGAGTGTTCTCGGGACAGCCCGCAAGTGTCGCCTCCCTTCTGGCGCCAACATAGCATGCCCACAACTTCCTAACCCGTACGTCTTTGGAATGTGGGAGGAAACCGGAGCACCCGGAGGAAACCCACGCAGACACAGGGGGAACGTACAAACTCCTTACAGACAGCAGCCGGAATTGAATCCAGGTCGTTTGTGCCGTAATAACGTTACGCTAACCGCTACACTGCTGTGCCTGGATTGGTTGCTTTGTTTTCAATAGAACAAAATATCAGAAGTGGTGAACAATGGACACCAAAATTATCTTGCCAATTGGTGCTACTGACCAAAATGGACATCTACCCCTCCAGAGTTTCTGATTGTATCTTATCAAACTTGGCACAACTCTCATAGGAAAGGTAAGAAGAGAGACAATAATCTACGAAGCAGAGCCCACCAGATTATCTTCCATTCATTCATTTAAATGAGGTGCGAGAGAGAGTGCCAAAAGTACTTGCATTCATAAAGCTCCTTTTACCTCCTCGGATGACACAAGGTACCTCACAGCAGCCAATGAAACACTATGTGATGTGTAGTCACTGTTATGTCATGTGGGATATTGTAGCAGTTAGTTTGTGCACAGAAAGATTCCACAAACAATTAGAAGGACTTTTTTTTAAGATTGACCGAGGAAAAAGCCTTGGTTAGAACCTAAGGAAAATCCCACTGCTCCTCTTGAAGTAATGCCCTTGCACCTTTCAAGTCTGTCTCAGGCAGAGGCTCAGGTTAATGTCACATCCTCAGGCAGTGTGGCTCTCCCCCTGACATACTGATGAAAAGTCATTGACCTGAAACATTAATTCAGATTCCTCTCCACAGATGCCACCTGCCCTGCTGAGAATTTGCAGCATTTTCTGTTTTGCTTTACAGCGATCCCTCTGTACTGCACTGGGATACTGAAATGTTGGGAAGGCTGTCATAGGGACATGCAACCTCCAAATTTCTTATATCCTCGGGGTCCAAGTCCTTCAGTAGCCGCTGATGAAATAGAGAAAAGAACACACAACTTACAGCTGTGGCTCCACATTGTGACAGGCAGAGGAGAAAGCTGAATAATTTCTATCCCTTTTAGTGTCTCATGTGGTTACCAATTAAGAGGAAAGGTTTGCTTATTGGTGTGTGAGTGGTTTGTTTGCATAAAGTACGCTTGCGTGTGTAATTGCATATTGTGTGGGAATTAAAAGTGCTCTAGCCTCCCATGAGAATTGAATGATTCAGCCACATGCTCAGGGAAGTGAAGTTCTGACCATTACCAGTGAGCTGTCAATGGTGTGTGCAGAGATCCATCTCCCTTTAATCAAATCACTTAGCCCAGCCGTCATTTGATGGCAGTGTGTGAGGGCAGTGAGCGTTACTCCGCTTACAATCTGGACGGCGAACTGCTGAACTTGCATTCGTCAGTCACTAAGAATCTGCTTGGTTTGTATCTATTTGCAGCAAAGTTAGCGACAATCTGTGCAGACAGTCTGAACTTTAAGAAGCGGCAAAAGGCGGCAGAAAGTCTGAAATAAAGGCAGAAAATGCTGGCGCTGTTCAGCAGGTCAGGCAGCATCTAAGGAGAGAGAAATAATGCCAATGTAACAGGTCAATGGTCCTCCATTGGAAACACCGTGGACCTGAAAAAGTCTCTCTGCACAGATAGAATCATGGAATCGTACAGCACAGAAACGGGATCTTTCAGCTCACCTCGTCCTCACCGACCGTGATGCCTGTCTATGCTAATTCCGTTTGCCTGCATTAGGCCCATATCTCTCTATACATTTCCTATCCGAATATGTATCCCAATGCCTGTTAAACGTTGTAGTAGTATCTGCCTCTACCACCTCCTCTGGCAGCTAGTTCCAGCTAACCACCACCCTCTATGGGAAGAACTTAGCCCTCAGATCTCCTTTAACTTTCTGTCCTCTCACCTTAAAACTATGCCCATTAGTTCTAGACACCACTGCCCTAGGTAAAAGACTTTGACTATCTATCCTACCTGTTTCCTTCATAATCTTCTAAGCCTCTATAAGGTCACCCCTCAATCTCCTATGTTCCAGTGAGACTAAACCCAGCCTGTCCAATATCTCCTTATAACCACAGCCCTCTGTTCTAGGTAACATGCTGGTAAATCTCTTCTGCATTCTCTCTATTGCTACCACAGCGTGGTGACCAGAACTGCACCCACGTGCGGTCTAACCAATATTTTCTACAGGTTACATCATGATATCCCAACTCTTACAACTGTGAAGACAAGTGTCTTCATCAAATGTCTTCTTCATGACACTTTCCACCTGTGACACCATTTTCAGTGAGCTATGGACTTGCACTGCAAGATCTCTATGCACTTCAATGCTCTTAAGGTCCCTACCATGGTAGTGTAGCGGTTAGCGTAACGCTTTACAGCGCCAGCGACTCGGGTTCAATTCTGGCCACTGTCTGTAAGGAGTTTGTACGTTCTCCCCGTGTCTGCGTGGGTTTCCTCCGGGTGCTCCAGTTTCATCCCACATTCCAAAGACGTATGGGTTAGGAAGTTGTGGGCATGCTATGTTGGCGCCGGAAGCATGGCGACACTTGCAGGCTGCCCCCCGGAACACTCTACGCAAAAATGCATTTCACTGTGCGTTTCGATGTACATGTGACCAATAAAGATATCTTATCTCTTATTTACTCGCTATGTCCCACCAGAATTTGACTTCCCATGCTCCCTGACCTGCTGTGTAGCTCCAGAATTTTCTGTTTCTACTTGAGAAACAGCCTATGGTGACTTAAGGCTCAATCACAAAGCACATAGGATGGTCTAGAAGAAGGAAGGCAAATGGTCAAACTCTGATTACTTCACTACAGACTATTGGAGCACTCAGTTATATTTGTGGATTAATAATCTATAGGTTTGGACGAATGGTTCACCAGCAGAAGTCCACCACTTGGCTGGGGCATTCAAATTCAGTTAATTTACTATATTACATCAAGTGTAAAAATACAATATGAATCTTGAAATTATCAGATTATCATTAAGAGTAATGTTCTGCAGAGCATGTGATTGACATTCTTAGCCAGCCTTACTGATCTATGACTCCAGACTTCTAATTGCCCTCTGAACTGGTAAACCACTTAATTGGAGCCCAATTAAGCATGAGCAATAATTGCCTGTGTTACCAGCGATGCCCAGGCATAAATTAAAAAAGGATGTTGTGATCAGAATAAAAAGGAAGCAGAGAAGGTGGGGTTTGTTTGAGGATAATGACATCAATAAATAAAGATTGGGCATACCTGGTGAGCAAGTCATTTCAGGGATTGGGGCAGAGGCTGCGGAAGACCACTTGAAGGTAACCTGTTGTTTCTTTCAAACCATATCCTGCTTACTTTTCCAGTGTCTTGTGAAGTCTTCCAGCTGCCCAGGAGATTTGTTAACAGCCATCTACCCAGTTCACACAAAATTAATTTCATATCCCAGGGAAGAGAGGTGGACCCACTTCTCTCCTTCCCCCAGCTTCAAAATGTCCCCCACACACTAGGATTTTGTTCTGTGCTCTCCCATGCTAGCACCACATATAGAACATAGAACAGTACAGCACAGGAACAGGCCCTTCAGCCCATGATGTCTGTGCCAAGCGTGATGCCAACTTAAACTAAACATTTCTTCTGGTTGCTCAGGAGGTGACCCTTGGGCAGGCACAGTAGTGTAGCGGTGAACATAATGCTATTACAGCGCCAGTGACCAGGGTTCAATTCCAGCCACTGTCTGTAAGGAGTTTGTACGTTCTCCCCATGTCTGCGTGGGTTTCCTCTGGGTGCTCCAGTTTCCTCCCACATTCCAAGGACATATGGGTTAGGAAGATGCATGCGTGCGACGTTGCAGGCTGCCCCCAGAACACTCTACGCAAAAGATACATTTCACTGTGTGTTTCGATGTACATGTGACTAATAAAGATATCTCATCTCATCTTATCTTGGCCTTAACCAATGTGGATTTAGCAGGGTTACAATCTTCTTACATTGGGGTTCTGGACCTGAAATGTTAACTGTTTCTCTTTCCACAGATACTGCCTGACCTTCTGAGTGTTTCCAGCTTTTGCTGTTTTTATTTTGCCTGGCAAAGGCCTCAGTTAAAATTGCCTCAACTTGGGCAGTGAAAGAAGAACCAGACTGGCTTCAGAACAGGAAATTAAAACTAAAACCTACCCAATACTGAAAGTCCTGGATAGAGTGGGCGTGGAGAGGATATTTCCATTAGTAGGAGAGTCTAGGATCCGAGGGCACAGCCTCGGAATAAAGGGCTGTGAGGGGTACGTTTTTTACTGAGAGAGTGGTGGATGCCTGGAATGCGTTGCCTGATAGGGTGGTGGAGGCAAATTCATTGGGGGCTATTAAGAGGGCCTTGGATGGGCACATGAATGAGAGGAAAATGGAGGGATATGGCATTTTGTAGGCAGGAGGGAATAGCTGTGTCAGCACAACGTTGTGGGCCGAAGGGCCTGTTCTGTGCTGTACTGTTCTTTGTTCTATGTAGGAGCAGAATTAGGCCATTTGGCCCGTTGATTCTGCTCCACCATTCGATCATGGTTGATTATTTTTTTCTCAACCCTTTTCTCCCCGTAACACTTAACCCCCTTACCAATCAAGAACCTATCAATCTCCCCCTTAAATACACCCAATGACCTGGCCTCCACAGCCCTCCATGGCAACAAATCCCATAGATCCACAGCCCTCTGGCTGAAGAAATTCCTCCTCATCTCAGTTCTAAAAAATGTACCCCTCACGTTTGTTCTGAGCCTACCCCCTTTCACCTTAAATGCATGCCCTCTGGTATTGGATCACTCAATAATGGGAAAAAGATATTGCTTGTCCACCCTATCTATGCCCCTCATAATTTTATACATTTCCAACAGATCACCCCTCAGCCTCTGCCGCTCCAGAGAAAAGAGCCCAAGTTTGTCCAGCCTCTCCTGATAACATGTGCTCTCTAATCCAGGCAGCATCCTAGTAAACCTCCTCTGCACCCTCTGTAAAGCCTCGACATACTTCCTGTAGTGAGGTGACCAGAATTGCACGCAATACTCTAAATGCAGCCTAACCAGAGTTCTATAGAGATATCTTATGATCTTTTAGTTTAAAACCAGCAGGGTCCTGGGGGCATCTTAACAGGCAGCCCACCCAGACAACTTTGACTGCCTGGTCAGTTTTTTGTAGGTCAGTTTAAATCCCCGTCTTTTAACTTCTGTGTCTGGATTGTGCATTACCACATGTTCTAAGTAAAGCAGCAGCGACCTTGCACAGTACACCTCTATCCAACTCCATGGGGAGTCACTTTCTGCCGCAACCATGGATGAATTCTTAATATGAGTTGTTTAGAAAAGATGAAACAGCATTCAACACCTTGTCTGCATCTTATTTATTTTTTTTGCTAGTGATTTAATTTAAGTAGCAGGCTAAACATAATTTGCAGAATATAGGCTCATTGGAGTTCTCTGCACTGTGAGAAGCCTGTTATTATTTCAGCTGTATTTGATATACAGGCAATAACAGATATTAGCATGTAGTTAAGCAGGTCTCAAATTGGAGGTTGCCATGAATGCAATGTACTCTCCCTACAATTACCACAAGTGGCTTTTGAATTTGCATTACATAATATAAATAAAGGCACCAAGCCAAAATCTTTAACCAAACATGTTTACCAAATACGTAGGTTTGCACCAAGTTCCAGCACTGAATCATCCACAATGGTTAAAGGTTCCTTATCGCTTAAGTGGACCTTAGTTCCTTCCAAGGTGTTAATTGACAGGCACGAACCTCAAGGAGAAAATGAATCAATTGGTTTGTGAAGCTCCACAGCCCGACTTCCAGAAGTAGTTGACTCCTGGGGTTTGGCAGGGCACTGTAATTAATGTCAGTGCCGCTAGGTTTATGAGGGGTGGAGTCACGAAGAAATCACCTGATATTCAGCTCCGCTGGAGTATGGCCACAAACAATGACAGGTTTGAGTTCAACTGTGCCATCTGCCAAGGTTAGACACAGAAAGCGATCATACAAGTACAGCAAATAATTAAGAGGCCAGATGGAATGTTGGATTTACTGCAAGGTAGGTTGAGTACAAAAGTAGGGAAGTCTTGCTTCATTTGTAGAGGGTTTTGATAGGACTACATCCACTATGCTGTATATAGTTTGGGTCTCCTTGTTTAAGAAAGACAAGTACTTGCATAGGAGGCAGTTCAAAAAAGGTTCACTAGGTTGATTCCTGGGATCAAAAGAGCTGTGGAGGTAGAGTCATTGAATAAATTCAAGCTTGATAGAGACAGGTTTTTTGTACCTGTAGGGGAGTTGAAGGTTACGGGGAGCAGGTAGGAAAGTGGAGCTGAGGTCCAGATTGCATCATCCCAGAGGTTACCAAAAAGCCAATCAGCATCAACAGCCCTGTCACCTACTCCTGCTCCGAATTAATATAAGAACATATTGGACCCTTAAGCCTACTCTGCTGTCCAATAAAGTCATGGCTGGTCTCTTATGATCTTAAAAAACATGACAACACTGGCAGACAAGCCTTCTGAAGGGAGGCTGCACATCTGAGATGTCATAAACATAACTCAGAGCAAGTGGGAGCATTTGCAAGGCAATGGAGGAAGGTTCCCCTAATCTGCAGAATGGATTGAAGTCCATTAACTCAGGCAAAAGTAAAATAAGCACATAAACACGGGTATAAGAAGATGTCGTTTATCCCCTTAAATCTACTCTACTGTGCAGAGAGATCTATGACCTAACTTCAGATACTGGCTTTTTAGAACATAGAACATAGAATGTGGAACAGTATAGCACAATACTTTGCCTCCTATGCAAGTACTTGTCTACCTTTGGCCCACAATGTTGTGCTGACCTTTAAACCTCGCCTAAGACTATCTAACCCCTTCCTCCCACATATTCCTCTATTTTAAATTCCTCCATATGCTTATCTAGTAATCTCTTAAATTTGACCAATGCACCTGCCTCCACCACCGCCTCAGGCAGCGCATTCCATGCCCCAACCACTCTCTGGGTAAAAAAACTTCCTCTGATATCTCCCTTGAACTTCCCACCCATTACTTTAAAGCCATGCCCTCTTGTATTGAGCATTAGTGCCCTGGGAAAGAGGCGCTGGCTGTCCACTCTATGTATTCCTTTTAATATTTTGTACACCTCTATCATGTCTCCTCTCATCCTCCTTCTCTCCAAAGAGTAAAGCCCCAGCTCCCTTAGTCTCTCCTCATAATGCATACTCTCTAAACCAGGCAGCATCCTGGTAAATCTCCTCTGCACCCTATCCAACGCTTCCACATCCTTCCTATAATGAGGCGACCAGAACTGGACACAATACTCCAAGTGTGGTCTAACCAGAGTTTTATAGAGCTGCATCATTACCTTGCGGCTCTTAAGCTCGATCCCTCGACTTATGAAAGCTAACACCCCATAAGCTTTCTTAACTACCCTATCCACCTGTGAGGCAACTTTCAGGGATCTGTGGATATTTTCTGCACATTATTTTGATATCTTTGGTTAACATAATAGTCTTAATCCTGGTTTTAAGGTTTCTAATTCATCTATCATCAGTTCATACTTACAGTAGAGAATTGCACATTTCTACCACTATTTGCACGTGGAAGTGATGGTGGTGCAAAGGATAAATTAGCTGCTCAGTGAGGCAGAGACTTGGATGAACATTCCAGATCCTCAGCTCAGACGCTGCAGTGGAATTTAACAGCTGACCATTTGACAGATGGTTATTAGTAATGATAGCCCCTAAAACTGCCATTTTATTGTAAAAATCTAAATGGTTCACTGTTGTCCCTGAGCGGAGGGGATTTGCTATCCTTTCCTGGTCCGGCCTGCATGTGACTCCAGGCTCATCAATATCACCAACCTTTAAATTCCCTCTGAAGAGGAAGCTGCCTGATTCAAGGGTATTTGTTGAGCAATAAATACTGGCTTTGCCACTTAATATCCAGATCCCAAACAATAAATTTGATAAAAAATTATTGCACTGTTCTCTATAATCATTACGTTATTCTTTAAGAATGATAATTATTGCACTGTTCTTCATAGTTCCAGACCCATCAACCAGTGGAGATCGTTTCAACTTGGGGCATAGCATGCCACTGAAACTCTTGGTGACAGCAATCAAGCAAAATCTCTCCTCCATGGACCTTTCACCTCCAAACTTCAAGACTAGCTGGGCGAATGGCCTATAACTGGGTATTGTAGTGTCTTGAAATATAAGCAGAAAATGATGCAAACACCCAACAGGTCAGGCAGCATGTCTGGTAAGAGAAACAGAGTTAACTCTGAAAAGTTAAATTGGTTTCTCTTTCCAGACAGAAGACCCTTCATCCGAAGTGGGAAAGAGAGAAAAACTCCTTCTTCCCTTGTTCTGATGAAGGATCTTCAACATGAAAAATTAAATCTGTTTCTCTTTCATAGAAAATAGAACAGTACAACACAAAACAGGCCCTTCAGCCCACAATGTTGTGCCAAGATAGCTAATCCCTCCCATCTACAGAATACCCATATTCTCCCTTTCATGTGCCCATCCAAGCCCCTCTTAAAAGCCCCCAAAGAATTTGCCTCCACCACCCTATCAGGCAACACATTCCAGGCATCCACCACTCTCTGAGTAAAAAATGTATCCCTCACATCTGTTCTGAACCTACCCCCTCTCACCTTAAATGCATGCCCTCTGGTATTGGATTGCTCAGTAATGGGAAAAAGATATTGCTTGTCTACCCTATCTATGCCTCTGGTTCCCTGGTGGTCTAGTGGTTAGGATTCGGCACTCTCACCGCTGCAGCCCAGGTTCGATTCCCAGTCAGGGAAGTGTGTTTTGAGGGCAGGCACAGTAGTGTAGTGGTTAGCGTAACGCTATTACAGCACCAGCGACCTGGGTTCAATTTCGGCTGCTGTCTGTAAGGAGTTTGTACGTTCTCCCCGTGTCTGTGTGGGTTTCCTCCAGGTGCTCCAGTTTCCTCCCACATTCCAAAGATGTACAGGTTAGGAAGTTGTGGGCATGCTATGTTGGCACTGGAAGCGTGGCAACACTTGCGGGCTGCCCCCAGAACACTCTACGCAAAAAGATGTATTTCACTGTGTGTTTCAATGTACATGTGACTAGTGAAGATAACTTATCTTTCAACAGATGTTGCCTGGCCTGCTAAGTGTTTACAGCATTATCTGCTTTTATCTTAAATGTCTGGCAGCTACAGTTTTGTGGCTTTTATTTGAAGTGTACTAATTATATTACTAGACTATTTGACCAGCAAAGCACCAGATTTTGCTTTGATACATTAACTCTGTAAGGAAAATGGATGGGTACAGACCCAAAAATTCCTTGAAACTGCTCTTCTCTTCTAAAAGTCAGACCTACCGTAGGCCGCCAAGTCCAGTAGATGTGACCTTATCCTGAGGATCTTAAAGGAAATGGCTGCACAGATAGTGGATACAAAGGCCGTAACTTACCAAAGTTCCCTGGATTCAGGAGCAGTCTCAGCATATTGGAAATATGCTGCAAAAGTAATGCCACTGTTCAGGAAAGGACAGAGACACAAAGCAGGCAGACCAGAGGATAGTTAGTCTCACATCTATCACTGGGAAAGTGCTGGAATTCATTATTAAGGAGGCAATAGCTGGACATTTAGAAGCTCATGGACAATCAAACAAAGTCAACATGCTCTTATGAGAAAGTGAAGCCATGTTTTACAAATTTTCTGGATTCCTTGAAGATGTAATAAACAGCGTTGATAACATGTCACCAGTAGATGTAGTATATTTAGATTTACAGAAGGCAGCAAGCAATTATAGCATAAAATCAAGCCATAGAGTGATATAGCACAGCACACCGTCCGTGCGAATCATCAATCATCCATTCTTACACTAATCTTACACTAGCTGATTTTGATCTCCATGCATTCCCACATAAAGGTGCCACATAAAAGATTACTGCACAAGGCAAGGGTGGACAAAGTAGGGGATAATGTATTAGCATGGAAAGGGGAGTAGTTAACTGACAGATCTGGGATAAATGGGTTACTTTCAGTAGGTAGCGAGGTGCCACAAGGATCGGTGCTACCGCCTCAACTGGTTACGATCTTTATTGATGACTTAGATGAAAGGACAAAGTGCACCATAGCCAAAGTTGCTGATGATTCACAGAAAGGGAGGTTAGCAAGTTGAGGAGGGCACAGAGAGCCTGCAAAAGGACATAGATACGTTAAGCAACTAGGCAAGAAGTTGGCGGATGGAGTATGATGTGGGAAAATGTGAGGTTAAGAAGGAAAATGAAAAAGCAGATTATTAAGATATCTTTTTTGTCAGATGTACGTACATTGAAACACACAGTGAAATGCATCTTTTTTTGCGTAGTGTGCTGGGGGCAGCCCGCAAGTGTCGTCACGCTTCCAGTGCCAACATAGCATGCCTACAACTTCTTAACCTGTACATCTTTGGAATGTGGGAGGAAACTGGAGCACCTGGAGGAAACCCACGCAGACGCGGGGAGAACATACAAACTCCTTACAGACAGTGGCTGGAATTGAACCCGGGTCACTGGCGTTGTAAAGCTTTACGCTAACCGCTAGTAATAATGCAGTACAAATTGATCCTGGGTCCTTGTACATGGAACACAAAGTACTAGTACAGACTGCACCTGGAGTACTGCATATGGTTTTGGTCTCCACATTTAAGGAAGTATATTCTTGCTTTGGAAGTAGTGCTGGGAAGGTTCACTCGGTTGATTAAAGAGCTGATGTATGAAGAGAGGTTGAGCTCCTGATCCTGTTCTTTATGGAAGAATCCCAAACAAAAGATACCTCTATTGTAGAGGGAGGCAGTCAATGGTAAAGTCAATCATAAAAATCAATGGATGGTTAAATAGAAAAATAAATAATAATGATGTGACCTATGCCCAGCTTCCTCTGTCCTGTTCACTGGCCACTGAAGATCTCAAGCATTACTGGTAGCAAACATAGAACGTAGAACATTACAGCACAGTACAGGCTCTTCGACCCACAATGTTGTGCCAACATTTTATCCTGCTCTAAGATATATCTAACCCTTCCCTCCCACATAGCCCTCCATTTCTCTATCATTCATGTGGCCATCTAAGAGTCTCTTAAATATCCCTCATGTCTTTGCCCCCACAAACTCTGCCGGCAGTGCGTTCCATGCACCCACCACTCTCTGTGTAAAAAGCGTACCCCTGACATCCCCCCATAACTTTATCCAATCACCTTAAAATTATGCCCCCTCATGTTAGCCATTGCCGCCGTGGGAAAAAGTCTCTGACTGTCCACTCAATCTATGCCTCATCTTCTTGTACACCTCTATCAAATCACCTCTCATCCTCCTTCTCTCCCAAGAGAAAAGCCCTAGCTCACTCAACATATCCTCGTAAGACATGCTCTCCAATCCAAGCAGCATCCTGGTAAATCTCCTCTGCACCCTCTCTAAAGCTTCCACATCCTTCCTATAATGAGGCGAACAAGTGAATGTTTTCTCTCATCCTCCCTTCCTGAGTACATGCATACATACACATACATGTTTAGAAGCCCACTAAATTTAACCAGCACTTCCATTACCTATTTCAATTGTTCTTCTGACTGACAGGCCAGATTTTCTTTGTGGTAGTTGGGAGGCGGATGGAATTGTCATATTCCGATTCCTGTATCATTGCTGATTACTTTGGAACCTGCAAAAACATTTGCTGGTACTGTGGGCTTTATAATGATGAGGTTGAAGACTATACTTTTATCCTTGTGTCAGGCACACTGAAGCAGCTGGGTATGAAGGCATTGGTGGAGGTGGTGATGTTGTCACTGGCACTAACAATTACTGGCTTCTCCTGTGTGCGTCACAATTCTGTCACTCTGGACTGGCGGAGCTGATTATTTTTCATCCAGTGTTTAAACTTCCCCTGAACCTTAATTATATTTACAATAAATATCCTCCCCAGAATCTCTCCACAGCAATGTGTCTTTTAAATTAGCTACAGTGGAAATTCCTGTTTCTTAAACAGGTGTGTTTGTTTAAAGCCATTTTCCCAGCTGTTAACTTACCCAGATAAGATTTCTTTATTAGTCACACCTACATCGAAACACGCAGTGAAATGCATCTTTTGCGTAGAGTGTTCTGGGGGCAGCCTGCAAGTGTCACCACGCTTCCGGCACCAACATAGCATGGCCACAACTTTCTAACCCGTACATCCTTGGAATGTGGGAGGAAACTGGAGCACCCGGAGGAAACCCACACAGTCACGGTGAAAATGTACAAACTCCCTTACAGACAGTGGCCAGAATTGAACCCGGGTCGCTGGCACTTTAATAGCATTACGCTAACCGCTACACTAATGTGCCTGCCCCATTAGTCTTCAGCCATTGTCACTGAGGAGCAGCTGGCCTCTCTAAGGCTTCTTGGATGAGGTAGTGCAGGATAGCATCTTAGTGATTATGTTATTGGGCCACAAATCCAGAGAAATGGGCTAATGATCTGGAGTATGTAGGTTCAAATCTCATTTGGGAAGCTGGGATATTTAAGTTCAGTTAATTAAATAAATCAGACATCTTTTTTGAAAGAAAGGCTAGTGCCAGTAATGCTGACCACGAAACTACTTGAGGATCTTTCTGAACCCATTTAGGAAGTAAGATCACAAAATGCTGGAGGAACTCAACGGGTCAGGCGGCATCTACGGAGGGAAATAAACAGTCGACGTTTCAGGCCGAGACCCTTCATCTGCACTGGAAAGAAAGAGGGCAGAAGCCAAAATAAAAGGGTGGAGGGAGGGAGAGGAGCACGAGCTGGCCGGTGATAGGTGAATCCAGGTGAGGGGGGATGGTAGGTAGGTGGGGGGAGGAGGGAGTGGAAATGATGTGAGAAGCTGAGAGGTGATAAGTGGAAGAGGCAAAGGGCTGAAGATGATGGAATCCGATAGGAGAGGATGGTAGACCATGGAATAAAGGGAAGGAGGTAGGGAACCAGAAGGTGGAAGGTGTGGGTGAGGGGCAGGTCATGAAGGCGGGGAGGGGAAAGAGAAGGGGTAGAGGGTTAAGGGAAAGCAAAGGAAGGGGGAACAGAAGGGAGTTGTTCTCAGAAGAAATCGATGTTGATGCTGTCAGGTTGGAGACTACCAAGACAGAATATGAGGTGTTGTTCCTCTAATCTGCGTCTAGTCTCAACTTGGCAGTAGAGGAGGCCGTGCACAGACATGTCAGTGTGAGAAGGCTAGACACAGACTCGAGGAACAACACCTCATATTCCGTCTTGTTAGTCTCCAGCCTGACAGCATCAAGATCGACTTCCCTAACTACCAATAACAACTCCCCTCTGTTTCCCCTCCCTTCTTTTGTTTTGTCTTATCCTCTGGCCCCATTACCCCTTCTCTTTCCCCTCCCCCACCCTCATGACCTGCCCCCTCACCCACGCCTTCCCCTTCTGGTTCCCCACCTCCTTCCCTTTACTCCATGGTCCACTGTCCTCTCCTATCAGATTCCATCAGCTTCAGCCCTTTGCATCTTCCACCTCTCACCTCCCAGCTTCTCACATCACTCCCTTTTACCCTCCCCCTCATCCCCATCCACCTACCTTCCCCCCTCACCTAGACTCACCTATCACCTGGCTACACCCCCTCCCCCCCACCCTTTTATTCTCACTTCTGCCATCTTTCTTTCCAGCCCTAATGAAGGGTCTCGGCCCAAAACATGGACTGTTCATTTCCCTCCATAGGTGCTGCCTGACCTGCTGAGTTCCTCCAGCATTTTGTGTGAGTTGCTTCAGATTTCCAGCATCTGCAGTCTCTCTTATGTCTCTAGGAAGTGAAATCACCTGACTTGACCCTTACGACTGTCCTCTGACAGGGGCCATGGCTGGTGGATGATGACTGCTGATCTCACCACTGCAGTATAGCAACACTTTGATCACTTTGCACTAAAACTGACTTTTCTTTGTTCTAATTGTGTTCTTTCTTGTACGTTGATGTTTAGTTTTTGTTTTTCTTGTGAATTCTGCTATGTGCCTGTGATGCTGCTGCAAGTAAGTTTTTCATTGCACCTGTGCACACATGTACTTGTGCATATGACAATAAACTCGACTTTGACTTTGACTTTTAAAGAAACGAGAAGTAATTAGAAATGTAAAGGATATTTCATTAATGCTATGTTTCTAACTGGCATTCAATAAATTTTCTTGTTGGCTTCTTATATTCATCTTGCCTTTCTCTCCTTTATTTTAAATTCTCCTATTTGTTTCAATCCCAGCCATTTTCATTGTCTCACTCAGTCATTTCCTTCCTTTCTGTTCATAATAAACACCAGACTGAAAGAGTCTTCATAGACATGTTGCAGCCTTTGAGTCACAATATTAAATTCAATAATTTCATTTACCTTACCTTTCCTGTTTGTGTTAGAACAGGTCAGTTCTGCTGAAAGGTTTTCCTTCTCTTATATAAGTTCAGTTTTTCCCTCTCCACAGGTAGTCTGATCTGGGGTATTTCCAATATTCTGTAATTGGATTCAGGTACAGTCACAGCTCGGACCTGCATTTCACAGCTTTTACATCTCCCATTGATTCCTCTGTTCCTAACTTCCTCATTAATCTATCAACCAGGTAGCTCTGTAAATAGAATCACCTGGGTGACCCCGGCTTTACCCTATCAGGGATATTCCCTTTGTCCTATCCACCCCACCCCCCACCAACTTGTTTACTTTTCTCCCAATTCTGATGGTCTTTTTATCTGAAACATTAACTCCCTTCCTCCTTCCCCAGATGCTGCCTGACCTGCAAAGTACAGCATTTTCCACTTTTTAAATTTCAGGTTTGTTGTATCTGCAGCTTTATTTTCAATTATCACCTTCCTTGTCTCACAGCTATGAGGCACAGATGGTGGGTTGAAACTAATTTGCAAAAGCAAGTACAAAGAAGTAATTGATGTTTCGTACTGGGTGATTACATGTAGAATCTTGACATTTGGAATTCAGACAGAAACCTTCAGTCCATTATGTCTACTCTGGCTGAGAAAGAACACTTGGTCTGTACTGCTGTTGCTTATAGCCTATTGATTAAACATCCAATGACTTTTCAAACACAATGCATGTTCTGCCTCTGTTACCCTTTCAGCCACCTGCAAGGGGAAACATTTTTTCGCAATTCCCCTCTCATCTTCCTGCCTTAATCCTATGTCCTCTGGTTACTGATCTCACTGGTAAGGGAAATATGCCCTCCTATCCACTTTTACTGGGACCTTCATGATTGTATGCACCTCATTTAAAGCTTCTCAGCCTCCTCTCTTCCAAAAGAAATAACATCAATCTCGCCAATCTATACCCATAACTAATCTTCTCCAGGACTGTCAACATTCTCAGAAATTTTCTCCGAAACCTCCCTGGTGCTATCACACCCTTCTGTAGGCCTTTATGCAGAATAAAGTGTAGCAGTTACACAGAAAGTGCAGTGCAAACAGACAATAAGGTGCAAGGCCATAAAGAAGTAGATTGTGATGTCAAGAGACCATCTTATCATTCAAGGTAGACAGGATGGTGAAGAAGACTTTTAGCATGCTGGCCTTCATCACTCAGGGCATTCAGTATAGAAGATGGGATGTTATGTTGCAGTTGTACAAGATGCTGGTGAGGGACTGGGTTATAGGGAGAGGTTGAGCAGGCTAGGAATTTATTAATTGGAGAGCTGATCTTATAGAGGTGTATAAAATCATGAGGGGCATAGATAGGGTGAATACACACAGTCTTTTTCCCAGGGTTGGGGCAAGGCCTAGCAATGGTTCATGTATGACCTCCCTGCCTTAATATTCTATGCCTCAGTAAGAAAAGTACCCATATACTGACTTAAACACCTTCTCCAGCTGCTCTGCTGCCTCAGAAGTTGGTGGATCTGTTCTTTCAGGTTCATATGGTTTGTTACACTTGGTACCGTACCATTTATTCAAGGTTCCAGCTTTTGCTTAGTCCTATCTTATTGACCTATTTATCTTCCGGTCTCCACTTCTTGTACACCATCTGTATCCAAGACATCTTGGGCTATATTTCCAACATTTTTTGGTTTTATTTCTACCATATTCATCTACTAAATATAAAAAAGGATATTGTTCTAATGATAATCTCACTTGCCTTTTAATATATTTCTGATGAGACTGTGTCCTCTCAGTATGTCACTTATTCCTAATATAGAATGTGACCTACTTTCTTGATAGATCTTTGGAAGAATTACAATCAACCCTGACACCATTTGCAGTATAAGTAGTCATCCTGAGCTCTTGATCTTGACTTGGTGTTCTACCGGGAATTCAGCTGGATAAGCAATGTGTGCAAAGGACGTACTGTTTGTTCATGTGTGACTCTCACACATTTCACTGGGAACACCAACAGCTCACACTGGATAAATGGGACCAACTCTCTACACAATTCTCACATGCATGGTCATTCAAATCCAGTGTTCCTAAGTATAGGATAACCACTAATAAATCACATAAGGTATTGAGAGTAGACCTTGATGAAAGGTGAGTTGAGGTTGTGAAATTCAGTACTTTGTTGAACAGAAGAGAAAGCTTGATAATCACTTGTGGGAGAGAGGATGTGTTGGTAGAGTGAGCTGAAGTAGAATCATGGTAACAAGCCCTTCGGCCCAACTCACCCATGCTGACCCATCTAAACTAGTCCCATTTGCAGGCTTTTGACCCATATCCCTCTCAACCTTTCCTAACCATGTACCTGTCCAAGTGTCTTTTTATGGTTGTTATTGTACCTGCCCCAACCATTTCCTATGATGGCTCATTCAGTAACTGACCAACCTCTGGGTGAAAAAGTTCCCCCTCAAGCTCCTATTAACTCTTTCCCCTCTAACATTAAACCTATGCCCTCTAGTTCTTGATTCCCCAACCCTGGGAAAAAGACTGTGTGTATTCACCCTATCTATTCCCCTCATGATTTTATACCCCTACATAAGATCACCCTTCATTCTTCTACACTCCAATGAATAAATTCCTCACCTGCCCAACCTCTCCCTATAACCCAGTCCCTCAAGTGCTGGCAACATCCTCATAAATCTTTTCTGCACTCTTTCCAACTTAATGATATCTTTCCTGTAGCAGGGTGACCAAAGTTCAACACAATACTCCAAGTGCGACCCCACCAGCATCTTGTACAACTGCAACATAACATCCCATCTTCTATACTCATTGCCCTGACTGATGAAGGCCAGCATGCTAAAAGCCTTCTTCACCATCCTGTCTACCTTGTATGATAAGATAGTCTCTAGACCTCACAATCTACCTCATTATGGCCTTGCACCTTATTGTCTACCTGCACTGCACATTCTCTGTAACTGTAACACTTTATTCTGCATTCTGTTATTGTTTTCCCTTGTACTACCTCAATGCACTGATGTAATGAAATCATCTGTATGGATGGCATGTAAAACAAGGTTTTTCACTGTACCTCAGTATGTGTGACAATAATAAACCAATTTACCTCTGACGTAAGATTGGGGAGTCTTATGTGGAGCAGAAACAATGGTATAGATCTTTGGGTCTGAATTTCCTGTTTTCAGTGCTATAAAATTGTCTGTAATTCTAAGTAATGTGATGTAATTTTGACACAGAAGCTCAGTTGCTGACAATCATTTGCTGTGGCTGCCTTAAGACGGATTTAAGTAAGCATTAGTGTCGAATTGTGTTATCTCCAACAAAACAAAGACCCATAACCCAGTCATGTTGAAATGCCATAGCACACCTTAAAGACATTTCACCCACACACACACACACACACACACACACATATATATATATATATATATATATGTAAGCTGATCTATTTCTTTCTATCACCCTGCCCAGTCAGAGGCTGCAGTTGACCCAAGTTGGAGCAGCATTGTTTACTGTGACCACTGAGACCAAGCTCTGCATCAAAAACCAGCATTCACCAAGAGGAGTGGGTATGGTAGTGCAGTAGTTAGGTTACTGGACTCTCACCAAGTTTTCTGAATCATTGATCCAGAGACGTGAGTTCATATCCCACCATTAGAAACCAGGAAATTAAAAGCCAATCTAGAAAACTGGGAAATTATTGAATTGTCATTAAAACTCCTTTGATTCATTAATGTCCTTCAAGGAAGGAAATCTGCTGTATAATCTGGGTATATATCACTCCAGACTCAGAAATGTGGCAATTAGATAAGATATCTTTATTAGTCACATGTACATCAAAACACACAGTGAAATACACCTTTTGCGTAGAGTGTTCTGAGGGCAGCCCGCAAGTGTCGCCACGCTTCCGGCGCCAACTTAGCATGCCCACAACTTCCTAAACTGTGGGTCTTTGGAATGTGGGAGGAAACCGGAGAACCTGGAGGAAACTCACGCAGACACGGGGAGAATGTGCAAACTCCTTACAGATAGTGGCCGGAATTGAACCCGGGTCGCTGGCGCTGTAAAGCATTACACTAACCGCTACACTACCATGCGGATCACTCGTGGCAGCAACTACGCAAAAATGCATTCATGTGCTAGCTAAAATCCAGCAAACTCCTCAATCTGTGACCAAAGTCAACCTCTCCCTATAACCCAGTCCCTCGAGTCCTGGCAACATCCTCATAAATCTTTTCCGCACTCTTTCCAGCTTAATGGTATCTTTCCTGCAGCAGGGTGATCAAAGTTCAACACAATACTCCAAGTGCGACCTCACCAGCATTTGTTAAATATTCACTGAGGTAATAATTGTAAAAATTTAGCTAGAGGCAACTGATAATAGTTTGGCAAGATTTTACATCAATAAATATTAAGCATGTGGGTCATTGTCATTCCAAGTACATTTGCATCCTTTTGGGGAAGGTTAAATCAAAAATTACATTCTGTTTCTTATGCAAAACATTACATTGATCCTTTCCTACTGATTCATTCAGTAAAATTCCATTCAGAGTCTCTTCCAAGTTAAAGGGAAGAAAGATACCGTAGCATTTGCTGTAGTCAGAATCTTCCCCTACTTGGTGAAGATCATAATGGACCTTTCTCAAAGCTGGTGAAAAATTGCTCTGGATATCATATAATAGAAACCAAAATAATTTTTCACCTATGTCACTGAGATGCCTCTACCTCCCTCAAATACTTTCCATCAGTTATATTCAAACCGCGATGTGGTTCCTCATTGTTTCTTCCTTATTTTCCACCATCTTCAATATCCGCTTCCGAACATTTCATTTTCAAACTGGTTCTGACCTTCAATTACTTTTCTTCAGCTCGATGCTCATTGAAGTTTTCATTTCCATTATCCTCCCAAAAATTCTTTGTATTATTCCATTTCCCGACAACTTCACTCAACATTTCCATCCACCATCAATGGCCTCTGTCCATCCTTAGATCCTCAACAGTTTTGTGTGCATCACAGCCAACAGTCCCTGTTAAAATCCATACAATTCTTTTTTTGATAGATTCATGAAAATTCATTTTAAATTCATCAGTGATGCCTTTTTAGAATGAAAGCTCCTTCCTTGACCAGCTCGGCAGAGCCTTACCCCAATCGACAGAGTTAATTACTAACCTATTTTCACAGTGCTCTGCTCATGCTACAGTGTATCTACTCTTACCTATTTTTTTCACTAAAGCCTTTGAGTTCGGTGACGGGACAACGTTATGAATTGATAACACACCTAATTTTGTTACTTAACCCAAAGTCTGATGTTATCAATAAGACTTGATCTCATCTTAGGACTCAACAGAATGAGAACAATGCATCCTTGACTTGCTGGTGGCCCAGCTGAAGGGAGACCCTAAAAGTGGAGACTCGATTATATCCATGAGGCTTGGAAAAGAAGAGCTGCCTCTCTATCTCCGCAAGGAGTAACTGAAGCCGTGACTGCACATTCTCCCACCGCTTTCCACTGGTTTCACCTCCTCTGGAGAAGTATTCAGCACTTGTTTCAAACAGAGGGGCTAACTCAGCAGGCTGCTCAGGCACCAACCCACGATAGTTCACCCACAAATTTCTAAAGTTATCTTTATAAAGTCAAGCAATCAGAATGGTTCAAGCCTCCTGTCAGCCTGATTAAGCAGCCTACAACCAGGCCAGAAAACGCACAAAGGAGAGGTCCTCTCTGAAGTTCAGAAGATAGTGTCATCTCCATTACTGCATCAGACAGAACCAAATATCCCTTGTGAGGAGACATTAAGATGGAGAAGTAAAGTCTTGTTTAATGAGGTGCATTTTAAGGAACAACTTAAAAGGGAAAAAATGAAAGGTAGAAGGACTGAGAGGTTTATGGAGGGAATTCCAGAGCTTATGACCTTGCAAGCTGATGCATAGCTGCCAGTGGTGATCAATGGCCTTCGGCATCAATCTGTTCCTGCAGAGAGTTGTGGGCACAGCCTCCCATCATGGAAATCAGCCTCCCCTCCATGGACTCTGTCTACACTTCTCGCTGCCTCGGTAAAGCAGCCAACATATTCAAAGACTCCACCCACCCCAGACATTCTCTCTTCTCCCTCTCCCATTGGGCAGAAGATACAAAAGCCTAAAAGCATGTACCACCAGGCTCAAGGACAGCTTCTGTCCTGATGTTAGAAAACTATTGAACAGTTCCCCAGTACGATAAGATGGACTCTTGACCTCACAATCTACCTTGCTATGACCTTGCATCTTATTGTCTGCCTGCAGTGCACTTTCTCTGTAACTGTAACACTTTATTCTGCATTCTGTTATTGCTTTACCTTGTACTACCTCGATGCACTGTTGTGATGAATAGATCCCTATGAACGGTATGCAAGACAGGTTTTTTACTGTACCTCGGTACATGTGACAATAATAAACCAATTTACTAATTTACCAATTCTTGCAAAATGTAAAATGTGAATTTGCATTAGGAACTCTCACTCCTTTGACATGCTCACTTGTGCCTCGAGCAAGATAGGAGCAGGTTGTTGTCCTCAGCTGGATCTCATCGGAAATAAATATAAAGAATGTTTCTATCAATGCAGAGTCTTATCCTAGTGCCTACAAATGTTACAGGAACACTGAGACTCATGTTATTCAGCCAACTGAAACATGGAAACATAGAAAGTAGAAGGAGTAGCCTAAAAACCCTCTGAGCTGTTTCACTGTGCAGCATTATCATGGCTGATCCTCTATCTCAATACCATATTCCCCCTCTCGTCCTATACCCCTTGATGCTTTTTGTGTCCAGAAACCTAATACTTCCTTCTGAATATACTCAGTGACATAGGCTCCACCACCTTCTGTTCTAGAGAATTCCACAGGCTCAACACCCTCTGAGTGAAGAAGTTTTTTCTCATCTAAGTTCTAAATGCCCTACCCTATATCCTGACTGTGACCCTTCATTCTAAACACCCCTCTAAACTAGGGAAGCACTCTTGTCATATCCAGTTTGTCCAGCCCTGTTAAATTCTTGTACATTTCAATAAGATTTCCGCTCATTCTTCTAACACCCAAGTGAATACAAGCCTCGTCGACCCATTCTCTCCTTGTACAACAGTCTCGCCATCCAGTGGAATCAGTATGTTGAACCTTGACTGCACTCCCTCAAAGTCAATGTCAAAGTCAAAGTCGAGTTTATTGTCCTATGCACCAATACACAGCTACAATGATAAACTTACTAACTTGGCACATGCCATCATATAAACAGCATTCACAAGAAAAACATAAATCAAACATAAAGCACAATTTGTACAAGAAAGAACACAGTTAAAACAAAAAAAACAAAGTCCATTTTAGTGCAAAGTGATTATAGTGTTGCTAAACTGTGGTGATTAGGTTTGTGCCAATTGGTTCAAAAATTGAATGGTTGAAAGGAAGTAGCTGTTCTTGAACCTGGTGGTGTGGGACTTCAGGCTTCTGTACCTCCTGCCCGATGGTAGCTGTGAGAAGGTGGCATGGCCCGGATGGTGGGGATCTTTGATGATGGATGTTGCCTTCTTGAGGCAGCGCCTCCTGTAGATACTACTGATGGTGGGGAGGAATATGCCCTTGATGTATTGGGCTGAGTCTGCTACTCTCTGCAGCTTCTTATGTTCCTGAGCATTCAAATTGCCGTACCAGACCATGATGCAACGAGTCAGGATACCTTCAGCAGTACATCTGTAGAAGTTTGTAAGTTTGGTGACAAGCCAAACCTCCTTAACCTCCTAAGAAAGTAAAGATGCTGGCGTGCATTCCTTCTGATTGCATCTATGTGCTGGGCCCAGGACAGGTCATCCGATATGTTAACGCCCAGAAATTTAAAACTGTTGACTCTCTGCACCACCAATCCCCCAATGTAGACTGGTGCATGTTTGCCCTCCTTCCCCTTTCTGAAGTCAACAATCAGCTCTTTAGTTTTACTCAAGGGCAAGTATATCCTTTCTTACATAAGGAGACCAAAACTGCATACAATGCTCCAGGAGTGATCTCACCAAGGCCCTGTATAATTATAGTAGGACATCCTTGGTCCTGTGTTCAAAACCTCTTGCAATATAGGCTAATGTACCATTTGCCTTCTTAACTGCTTGCTGCACCTGTATGTTTGCTTTCAATAACTTGGAGTACAAGGATACCCAAATCACTTTGAACATCAACATTTCCCAGTCTATCACCATTTAAATCATACTCAGCCATTCTGTTTTTTCCAACAAGTGGATCACTTCACACTGATGAACATTACACGGCATCTGCCATGTACCTGCCCACTCCCTCAACTGGTCTAAATCACCTAGAAGCCTCAAATTGAGGTTGAGCTGAAGGTGAGGTCACAGTGATGGGAGTGGGGGTTGAGGGAGGAGATGGAGATGGTGTTGTGGAGAGCTGTGGGGATCAGGAGTGGGTGGAGGAGGTGTGAGGAAGGTAGTAGGATGGAATTCCTCATCTAATGAGTTGAGGATAAATTACTTCACTCAATGAGTAGTGGAGGACAGGAGCTGACCGTCTTAAAGGCCGATGGAGACAGAATGCCCCACCACTTTGTTTTGGCCGTGGCGAAGAGCAGGGAGGTGAAATTATCCTTATGTCCATCATTGTCACACGAAGCTGAATGGTGTCATTTTGTGCCACAGCTCTATGAATCGATGCAGGGTGCACGGTAAAGCAGGAAGAGATAACAAAAATGAAGTTAGGAGTTAACAGTTTAATGTCACAATCTGTGATTCATTTTGTTACTTTACATAGATAAAAGTGGTAGATGATCACCACTGCTGTCACAGCGGGGGCAGGGTCAATAGTGTTTCATTAAGTTGATAATGACACGTTAGAAACCTTAATGAGAGGCTTTCATCTGTATATAACAAATTGCCAGTGACAATACTGTGCTTGAAAGAGTGAAGTGTGGCACAATGACTTCATTTACATTATGCATGTTCCCAAATGCTAAGAATTACCGTGATTACTAAGTTAAAGGTGTCTCTTGGTGATCAATCTCAACCAAATTTTTTGACAAGTGTAAGAGTTTCAGTTATATAATGAGGGTAACCTTGTAGCATGTAATTAGTGCCTGCACTAGATAGGAACTGGCAACCTCCCCACCGAGTGAACCTTCTAATCAGGCAGATAATTCATGTATGTTGTGAGGGTGAACATGTGATGGGTATGAGCAAGTGCCTTTGTGAACTTATATGTGCATGTATAAGCAAGCTCGTGTGAGTGTGAGTGCAAGCACGAGTGTGAGCATGTGTGTGCACAAGCATGTGTATTGGTATTGGTTTATTACTTCACATGTACCAAAGATACAGTGAAATGTTTTTGTTTTGCATGCCATCCAGACAGATCATGCCTTACATAATTACATCAATATAGTAAAAAGAGTAAAGAATATAGTGTTACAGTTACAGAGAAAGTGTAGTGCAGGTAGATAAATAAAGTGCAAGGGCCACGTTGACGTATATTGGGAGATCAAGAGTTTACCTTTTAGCGTAACAACGGAATAGAAGCTGTTATTGAGTCTGGTTGTACATTCTCTCAGGCTTTTGTATCCTCTGCCTACGTGTGAGAGGGTGAGCTAATATGTATATGGACAGAGAAACAAAGGACTGCAGATGCTGGAATTTAGATGAAAAACACTATGATGCTGGAGGAACTCAGCAGATCAGGCAGCATCCGTGGAGAGAAGCAGGCAGTCAACATTTCGGGTCAGGACCCTTCTTCAGATCTTGACCTGAAATGTTGACCAGCTGCTCTTCTCCACGGATGCTGCCTGGCCTGCTGAGTTCCTCCAGCATCATCGTGTTTTTCATCTATATGGACAAATGAACTGAATGTGTACTCCCACAGTGCGCACTCGGAGTCTACCCTAATTATAAACAAACAAAAAATAAATTCTTTATTCAAGCAATTCCAAATTCATTGTAAGCAGAGCTGACTGATTTTCAGTCCATGGGAAACTTCAAAGCTGAGCAGGTGGTGCTTCTGTACACATCAATATGTTTCCCTCCACTTATCGATTTCTTACATGGGCCCCAGGGTCAAGGATGACATGCTTCCACTCCGGGTCTGTGCGTTCCAAGGAGGCCACAAAGTCTTATTCAGGTTCTGCAGACACTGTCACAATTGGGGCAAGAGGTGTCTGATAGGACAAAAGGGTATGTTGTTTGGATTGTTGTATGCTCTCTCTGCCTCTGTCCTCTATGTGCTCCCATCAGAAAGACTCTAGGTACTTAGTGTCTTCACAGACTGTTTCTCCACCGGTTTGTGTGGTCTTGTGCCAGGGATTCCCACAGGTTAGGGAGGATATTATATTTTCTCAGGGAGGTTTTGAGAACATCCCTGAATTGATTCCTTTGTTATTCTGGAGGTTCCCTCTGGGGATGGAGCTCAGAGTAGATTGCCTGTTTCAGGAACTTGGCATCAAGCATACGGACAATATGGCCTGTCATTTGAAAATGGTCAAGCTGGTTAAATGTAATCAGAAATTTAATATTACAGATGGGACATATTAATCTTTAATATATTTTGTATGTGTATGTCTGTGTGTGTGTGTGTGTGAGACTTGTGATGTAAAAGTTCTCATCCCTTAGACAGCAGATTCACCCTCTCTCTACCTCTGCAAACTCTTTCCAGACTTCCCACAGCCCTCTGAGAACTCCGTATTCATTCACTTCTGATCTCTTCTGCATTCCTTACTCCTGTTGACCTACCTTTAATGCTGCTGGGTCCTAATCTCTGGAACATGCCTTTAAAGCTCCTTGCCTCACCATTTCCCTCTGGTCCTTTAAGGCCCAGTGCCACTTTTTACATCTGTGGTGTACCTGGTAATGTTTTACGATACGCAAGTGCTATGTAATTGCAAGTCCTTTGTTACAATGAGCTCTCTAAGTAAGAAAGATTACTGCTCAAGGACCTCTGCTAATAGCATACATTTATATCCACAAAGCTGGCTTGCAAACATATAAATCCAGAGTAGGGGTAGGCCACCCAGATCCTTAGTTCTGTTCCACCATTCAATAAGATCATGGCTGATCTGGCTGAAATCTCAACTCTATATTCCCAGCTACACCCAGTAAACTTTCACCCCCTTCTTCATCAAGAATCAATCTACCTCTGAATTAAAAGGGCTGTTTCCACCACCCTTATTTAATTTATTATGACTCAGAACAAAGCGTTTGACCCATTGGATCCACACCAGCTCCCAGCAGAGCAATGCCATTCCCCTCTTAGATTCAGATTCAGATTAGTTTATTGTCACACACACCAGGGTGCAATGAAATTTCTCGCTCATGTGAAGCTCACAGAGTAAACAGTGTACGTGGTAATTATAAGTACAACGACAAGTGCAAAACAACAGAATGGTGCAAAATACAGTAGCGCAAACTGACGCAGTGCAAACTGAAATGCAAAAGTGACAGCAACAGAAGAGGTAGAGTTAAGGGTTCAAGAATGTGGCAGCACCACCAGCAAGGGGATGTGAAAGGGTTGAGAAATCTCATAGCAGTGGGAAAGAAGCTGTTTTTGAGTCTGGTCGTCCAGGCTTTCAAGCTGCTGTATCTCCTCCTAGAAGAGAGAACAGGGAACGGCCAGGGTGGCAGGCATCCTTGACGATACTGTTAGCCTTCCTGATGCAACATACCATGAAGACAGACTGGATGGAAGGAAGTCAAAAGCCTGTGACGGACTGGGCAGTGTTTACCGCTCTCTGCAGGTTCTGTCGGTCCTGAGCAGAGCAGTTGCCATGGCAGGCTGGGATGCCACCCCGCAAATCAGTGTCACATGCCCATTAACTCCCCCAGATCTTCCTACCACACACCTACACCAAGGCGTAAGTTACAACAGCCAATTGACCGACCAGCACATCTTTTGGATGCATGAGGAAACTGGAGCACCTGAAGGAACCCATAGTGTCAAGGGCAGAATGTGCAAACTTCATTCATACATGCAGAACCCAGAGGCAATTAAATGACCTTCATGAAAGATGCAGCAAGAACCTGAATATTTTCAGTGAATAGTTGTCTGGCTAAATTTTACCACACAGCACACATTAAAGTTGCATTCCTAAGCCTGAGTGTTTTCCATTTAACTCACAAGGATCTAATGGTGTTGCTGCTATTAGAGCAATACCACATATTACAAAGGGGATGGCTTCCTGGAAACCACCTTGTATTCTAAATTTTCACAATGGAAGGCAATTTTGTAATAGATGCTGCCTGACCTGTTGAGTATTCCCAACATTTTATGTTTTCATTTCAGATCTCCAGCATCTGCCCCAACAGAGCTTTTGGTCAGTTGAGGAAAGGGGTATTTGAAGATTTCAGATAAAACTTATAGTCCACCAGGCAGTCATGATTCCTGCCCTCCCACATGTCTCTAAGACATGAGATACCCACAGAAGGCACATCAAGACACTCGTTAGACCTCAAAACAAATAAAACCTGAATAAAGTGTCTGTTTCAAGTTCAAGTTTATTGCCCTAGCCACACATACCCAGGGTATAAATGCCATGAAAATCAGCTTTTTGCAGCAGCAGCACGGTACGTTAAGAACAAGACAGACATAAATTACATAAACTTAAATTAGCATAAATTATACATATACAACCAAATAAAACTACACATAACGTTTGTGCAAGTTGAGGGAAATATAGTCTGAGGTAGAATTAGGGATTTTCAGGTCAGTTCAAGAACCTGATGGCAGTGGGGAAGAAGCTGTTGCTGAAGCTGTTGTTCAGAAGGTAAGATAAGAAATCTTTATTAGTCACATGTACATCAAAACATACTGTGAAATGCATCTTTTGCAGTAGAGTGTTCTGGGGGCAGCCCGCAAGTGTCGCCACGCTTCCGGCGCCAATATAGCGTGCCCACAACTTCCTAACCTGTATGCCTTTGGAATGTGGGAGGAAACCGGAGCACCCAGAGGAAACCCATGCAGAAACAGGGAGAACATACAAACTCCTTGTAGACAGTGGCCAGAATTGAACCCGGGTCGCTGGCGCTGTAAAGCGTTACGCTAACCGCTACACTACTGTGCCTGTCCATGTACTACCGTGCAAGTCTGGCGTTGAGCAGGTGAATGACTGGCTGACCCTAACAAAGCCAGCTGTGTGTAACCAGGGCCTTGGTAGTGGAGGTGTTGGCTTGGGAGAGGACAGTGATGTTGGTTTGCTTATCCTTCCATGGAATTTGGAGGATTTTGTGGAGACAGTGTTGGTGCCTTGAGATAACTGCTCTAGGTGGTCCAGGTTTCAGGGGCAGTTGGTGGAAGAATCATTATTGCCTGATAGACCATGAATTTTATGCCAGGTCTTAGATCTTGATCCCTTGGACTCTTGACCTCACAATCTGCCTTGTTATGACCTTGCACCTTATTGTCTACCTGCAATGCACTTCTCTGTCGCTGTGACACTTTACTCCGTACTCTGTTATTGTTTTTACCTGTACTACCTCAAAGCACTCTGTGCTAACTCAATGTATCTGCCCTGTGTTATTAATTGAGTTGTACGAACGGTATGCAAGACAAGTTTTTCACTGTACCTTGGTACAAGTGACAATAATAAACCAATACCAATACCACTCTTCTAATACCTTTTGTCTCAATTGACCAAAAGCTGTGCTGGCGCATTGCAGATGGATGAGGGCCTGAGTTACAGACAGAGGTTGGACAGGCCAGGACTTTATTTCTTGGAGCGCAGGAGACTAAGGGGTGATCTTATAGAGGTGTATAAAATCATGAGGGGCATAGATAGGGTGAAGGCACACAGTCTTTTTCCCAGGGAAAGGGAACCAAAAAGAAGGCGGCATAGGTTGAATGTGAGAGGGGAAAGATTTATAAGGGGCCTGAGGGGCAGCTTCCTCATGCAGAGGGTGGTGTCTATGTCGAACAAGCTGCCAGAGAAAGTATTTGAGGCAGGTGCAATAACGACATTTAAAAAGACATTTGGATAAGTATATGGATAGGAAAGGTTGAGAGGGATATGGGCCAAACACAGGCAAATGGAATGAGCTTAGATGGGCACCATGGTCGGCATGGACCGATTGGGATGAAAGGCTTGTTTCCATGCTGTATAACTCTATAACTCTATGACTACTCGAGTTGCTACAAACAGATGTTTTCTTGATGATCAGTGTAGCCTGCATGACCTTTTCCTAATTATTGGAATTTCATTTTAATAAATTAACTGTCCCTTATTCCGATAAATTAGCTGTTCTCATGCTCCATGGGTTGAGAGGCAGCTGATTCATTACTTGCGCAAGTCAATCATCTGATTGGCTAGATTTGAATCCTTTTGAAAATCTTAAACCTGAGAAACAGGAGTAAGGAGTATGGCCCCTCAGCCCTAAAACTGTAGGTGCACCTGTTGAATTCTAATAAATAAGAGTTGGATGCATAACAAAGTAGGAACAGGTGTAGTCCTCAACCATTCAATAAGATCATGGCTGATCTAATCCTTGGCCTCCACCCAACCTTCCTGTTTGATTTCCATAACCCTTGCTTTCCCTGTATGGTCCAAAATCCATCTCAACCTTGAATACACCGAATACACTGAAGTACCCTGAGGTAGAGAGCTCCAAAGATTCTGACAAATTATAGTTCTGTTTGTTACATTTGATGCATTACTTAATTTAAGCTTCTGAACTAAACCTATAGTGAAGTACAATTCTTTCCCAGTTAGATATATTGCAGTTTAAAGAGGAAATGTTTATCTGAGTGATGTCTTGAATGACACATTGCTGTTTCTAAGTGTAGACTAGGGCGCAATGACATGTTCCATGATGCAAGGATTTTATTTCATCGCTGCTTGCTTCCGGCTTCAAGTAGCTCATCATTTTGGTTCTGTTTTTAATAAAAATGTGAACTAATGTAGGAGGCACAACTTTTGTGTTATTTCATGCAGCAGGCACTGTTGTGATTATTGAGATGGAGCATAACCTCTTATATCCAGCCTGTCTGGAAAGACTACAAAGGGAGTTTAGGAGAAATTTCTTTATGTCAATAACTATTGATGTGTTTTTCCATGAGGTGGTCCAGGCAGAAGATTTTTAAGGCCAACTTGAGTGAGCATATGAAGCACAGAGACATATGGTATGAAGTGAGAGTATGACAATAAATCATAGTCATGCATTGCTATAGCAATGAGTCAGAAGAGACGCAATGGGTTGAATAGCTTCCTGTGTAGTTACCTTTCATACATCCCCAGTTATTTCAATAGATCTGAACGTACCCTTTTCAGCTTAGAGAAAGGTAACTCCAATCTCCTTATTATAAATGACAAAGATAAAGAAGAATAAAGGAAACTGTGACAAAGGTAGCTGAAATGAGAAATGGAAATGTCAGTTCAATAGATAAAATGTTCTTAAGCTTAGAATATGAAACAACGCACAAAACACAGGGGGAACTCATCGGGTCAGGCAGCATCTATAGAGGGAAATGGACAGTCGACGTTTCTGCTAGACACCCTTCATCTTCATCTGGTCCAGATGAAAGGTCTCGACCCGAAGCATCTACTGTCCATTTCCCTCCACAGATGCTGCCTGACCCGATGAGCTCCTTCAGCATTTTATGTGTTGCTCTCGATTCCATCATTCGCAGTCTCTTGTGTCTCCATTGGAATGCAGTCAACTGCTCTAAAGATGCATTAATTAAATAGTGTGCGGCAAGCCACAACTGTTTTGTTCAAAAGCACAATTACATTCAGTGGTGCACAAGACCCAAGGGCTGGGACCTGGTTAGGTAACTGAATGGTTTCTCGATACGGTGGATCGCACAGACATGGGTTGAGAGGGGTCAGGACGACAACCACTGGAGTGTAGTGCTGCAGAAAATTGCAAGGTATAGTGTGATGAAGCTATTGGATAATTACTAAATGAGGATACAAAATATGAATTCAGTACATTGAAAACAGGGAACCATTGGAACTTTGCAGGGACAAGGGTGATGGATAAGTAATGAACAGTGTGTGACAGCACTGCCTGTTACAGTGGTGGAAACTGAATCAGTCAGTGCCTATCAGAGAATTGGATAGGCACTTGAGAGAGAATAATTTGCAGAACTGTAGAGGGAGAAAACAAGTGAATGGATTGCTACACGAGGAGCAGGCATGGACTCGGTTCTATAACTTTATGATACAGGAGTTGGAAGTTATTTGTGGTAAGGCTCAGAAACAAGAGAATATTTTTTGAGAATCGAGTCTGAAGGACTTAATCAGAATTTGAGTTATTCATACGAGTTTAGTTCCATCTTTTTGATGGGTAAAATTTGGACTTCAAAGATCACATTGAAGTCCCAACAGAGCACCAAGGTTGTTCAGCACAAATGTACAGACTGGGGAAGGTTGAAATTGAGGGTTAGAATGCAGAGCTTTTGTTAGGAACCAAACATTAGCCTTCCACCCTGTCATTACTGATTTGGGGAGCATCTTGTCACCATGATCCATCACAACCCAAGGCTCAGTGTGTGCTGCAGGACTGTGATGAATTATGGAGACATGACAATTAGTATTTCTGTGCATCTAATATTAACCTCACCTTCCAGAAGTGGAAATATTACATTCAGTAATACCTTTAATATTTGTAAAATTCACAAATAACCCTTGATGAGATTTAGATGTACCCGTGGATTCTGCAGACAAAAGAGCCTTGAACCCATTATACAGTTACCGTTGTGTTTCAGTAACTTGGTTTATATGGTACCAAACAACAAATGCAAATTTATTTCACTATTTTCATTGCTAATTAAGACCATATTTCATTTTTTTAAAGAATGGATTCACACCAATGCATAACTTGAACAACTAATTTAAGATTAATTGGAATTTAAACAACTAAGCATGTTTTCTTAGTTGCTCATGACCTTGTCTGACTCCCATTTTTAACTGTGATTAATTATGTTATTGAATGGTTCTCGCTCCTGTTTATGTTGACACTGAATGAGAAGTCGTATCCAGCAGATGACAGTCGTTGATATTAATGTGAGGTTACCTCAACAGAAAGATAGACCGACTCGAGCTTTCAATTTTGCACAGGTAATTGTCAGTTTAATTGGGTGTAAACAAAGGTTTATTAATTTTTCCCTGCCATTCTAAACTAAGTAATTACAAATTTCATGGGCCTGTGTAGATTGCAGTAAACAAGTAGCATAAGTGCTGCTTATATTGGTGATCTTTGTCCCAAGCAGGAATTGAAATTTTACATGAACAGCATTAGCTTGGAAAACATTGCATACTAACAAGTTCTTTCTTAGTTTTGATGAGCTGAAAAGCAAAGTCAATTCTTGAGAAGCAACATTAAAGACTCCCTTCCTCTCCTTCCAAACTTCAACTTTATTTTCTCTAGTCTCTAGTTATATGCAACAGACTGTGGTTAATGGTTCTTTCCTTCAGGAAAGAGACAACTGTCAGCAGTTCCTTACTGCACGTAAGAGCTGATGGTACAGCAGTTCCCTGCAACACGTAAGAGGCAAAAATGAGGTGAACAATGGGTGCCTAATGATCCACACAGACCTGGTGGGCTAAAAGACCTGTTTCCATCATACCTGACTCTGTGACTCAATGACTGGTAATTTCTTATTGTAGATAAAAGACAATGGTCAGCAGTTCCTGATTACTTGTTTGAGACAATGACTAGCAAAGTCAAAGTCAAGTTTACTGTCATATGCATAAGTACATGTATGCACAGGTGCAATGAAAAACTTACTTGCAGCAGCATCACAGGCACAAAGCATCATATTAAACAGCATTCACAAGAAAAACATAAATTAAACACAATTTTTAGAATAAAGAATACAATTAGAACAAAAAAAAGTCCATTTTAGTGCAAAGTGATCAGCAGTGGTCATAGTGTTGCTAAACCCTAGTGATTAGGGTTGTGCCAGTAGGTTAAAGAACTGAACGGTTGAAGGGAAGTGACTGTTCTTGAACCTGGTGGTGTGGGACTTCAGGCTTCTGTACCTCCTGCCTGATGGTAGCTGAGAAAAAATGGCATGGCCTGGATAGTGGCACCACTCAACCAGGTGTTCTGCCCTGCTCCAGTAAGCTGACTCATCTCCATCTGTGATGAGCAGCTCCTAATTTCAGGGAAACAGGCCCTCCAACCTACCATTCATGCCAACTGGCAAGCAGCCATTCTACATTAATCCCATCTTTTTATCTTCACCACATTGCCATCAACTCCCCTAGATTCTACCACTGACACACACTGGGGGTGATTTACAGCGGCCAATTAACCTACCAACCCACATGCCTTTGGGATGTGGGAGAAAATCGGAGCAGATGTAAGTCACAGGGAGAACGTGAAAACTCCACACGGACAGCACCCGAGGTCAGGACTCAACCCAGGTCCCTGGTGATGTGAGGCAGCTGCTCCACTACCTGTGCCACTGGGCTGCTCTTAGTGCAAGTAAGAGGCGATCGTTAATGTTTCCCACCACATTTAGTGGCCATGCAAGAGGTAATGATTACCAATTCCTCTCTGCAAGTAAGAGAGAACTAGTAGTTCCACTGAAGCATCTTTCAGACCACCAGAAGTTTTGTTTTTGAGAATAGTTAGTGGTTCCTTCATAAATATAAAAGACGAAGAATAACAAAAAACATATGAAGCACAGAGTAAGAATAAGCCATGCAGCCTCTCCGACCTGTGACATCATTATTAAAGATCATGTCTTAACTTCAGCTCCAATTTCCTGCACTTTCCCCATAATCCTTATCCAAATGGACTCATTGGCCAGAAAGCTGGCTAGTTCAGCCTTGAACACATTCAGTGTTTCAGCCCCAAGGGTCCTCCGGGATAGAGAATCCCAAAGATTCACAGGAAGGGACGGTAGTGTAGTGGTTAGTGTAACGCTATTACAGTGCCAGCGATCCAGGTTCAATTCCCACCACTGTCTGTACGGAGTTTGTACGTTCTCCTCGTGTCTGCGTGGGTTTCCTCTGGGTGCTCCGGTTTCCTCCCATATTCCAAAGGCGTACAGGTTAGGAAGTTGTGGGCATGCTACCTTGGCGCCAAAAGCGTGGCGACACTTGTGGGCTGCCCCCAGAACATTCTCCGCAAAGATGTATTTCGCTGTGTGTTTCGATGTACATGTGACTAATAAAGAAATCTTATAAAAAACGGTAATTCCTTGTCATCTTTCTTAACTAGGCCACCATTTATCCTGCGATGGAGACACAGGAGACTGCAGATGCTAGAATCTTCATTCTTCTCCCTTGGTTCACCTTTCCTACTCCCTCTCCCACCTGATTCCATCCTGCCCATCATCCCTCCCTTCCACCTATCACCTACCAGCCCCTGTCTCTAAACATCCCACCCCCACCCCACCTGGCTTCATCTGTCAATCATTCCCTCCCCACCCCTCACCTGGTTCCCCTATCACCTACTAGCCTCTGTCTTGCCCCTCCCTCTCATTTTGTCACGAACCAGCAACAAAAGAAACACACTGAGCATGATTCAGTGTTAAAAACTATTTTATTAATCACTACTTATGATAATATGTAAAATAAAAGTAAAAATGTTAGTATGTTAGAATTCAAAAATGTTAAACCTTGAACGTTAACCCCAAAACTAAACTCGTCGTGTGTGTGTGTGACAAAGTCCAAAACTCCCAGTTCCGGAATGGTTCTTAAAGTTCAGTTCCGCAAGCCATAAGGTGAAACATGAGCAAGGGCTTCTTCAACAACCACCGTTGTCTGAAGATAAGATGTAGATGTAGAAAAACATAGAGAGAGTACATACGAAATCCAAATGTTCCACGATGGAACCCAAACGACACTTCAGTGTTTACTCGGTAGTGACTTCCTCACCCCGAAAAGCATCCGAACCGTGGTCGTCCACACACAAATACCTGTTTCCTTCTACAGGTCAGCAACAAAGTGAACTCCACCGGATTACTTCCAACTTCCATACATGGATTTCAGTGGCAGACACAGTTATTGTTTCTCATCCATCGATAGAGAAAACAAGCAGGCTGGTGTCTCTCTCCCTTCTCTCTCTCTCTCCTTCTTCTTCTTCAACAACGTCATTACGTCCTTTATCTTCTATTGACGTAAGCACGCCCCACACACACATACACACACACTCTCTATCTTAAAGGGACTTTCACTGAGTCCATAACAATTTCTATATACTGGCTATCTTCCCTCTACATTCTCAGTCCTAATGCAGATTCTAGACCAGAAAAGTCAACCATCCTTTTGCCTCCACGGATGCTGCTTGACCCCCTGAGTTCTTCCAGCAGTTTTCTTTTTATTGCTATTAATCAAGAGATTATTGCCCCTCAGTACTAGGTTCTTCACCAGAGAAACTGCCAACACTACATCTACCCTGTCACCTCTTTCAAAATTTATGCTTAAATGAGATGATCTCCAAATCTCCTGGACTCCAATGTATACAGGACTAATCTACTCCATCACAAACATAAAAACATAACAAAATAGAAGCAGGAACAGGCCATTTAACCCCTTAAGCCTGCTCCGCCATTCAATAAGATCATGGCTGATCCACCCCAGGCCTTGTTTCCTCTTTTGTGCCAGTTCCCCATGGCCTTTAATTTCCTGATCTTTCCAAAATGTACCTACATCCCCTTTAAATACCTCCAGTGATCAAGCCTCCACAACTATCAGGTAGAGAATTTCAGAGATTCACCACCTTCTGCAAGTAGAGGTTCCCACACACCTCTCTTTTAAATGACCTAATCTGGTAACTGTAATTAATGGGACCGAAAGTTTATAAATCCCCTGGATCTGATGGCCTGCACCCAGGGTTTTGAAAAAGATGGTTATGGAGACACTGGTTGTCACCTTCCAAAACTCCATAGATCCTAGAATAGTTTCCATAGATTGGAAGGTAACAAATGTAACATTGGGCCGGAGAAAGAAAAATAGGGAATAATCTTTGGAGCCACAGGAGACTGCAGATGTTGGAATCTGGAGCAATATCTTTGTTACTGTCCAATGTTATGAAGGTTTCCCTGACTCTAATGAGCTTTGGAAAATTAAAACTAATGCATCACCTGTCTCACTAGCCATTCATTTTTAAGCTGAAGTCCATCAAGCCCCAAAGACTTGTCAGCCTGCTGTTCCAACAGTTTGCTCAGTGCCATTTCGCTCCTCCTCATCGTCTTCCTTCCTTTTTTTTAGTTCAGGATATATAGTTATATCTGGCAGGTTACTGGTACCCTCTATAGTGAAGACCAATGCAAAATGTCTGTTTAATTTATCTGCCATCTCCTTGTTTATTGTTAATTCTCCAGCCTGACTTTCTATAAGACCAATCCTCACTCTATTTTTTTTTTGAAATATCTATAGAAACACTCACTATGTTTTACATTTCTGGCTAACTTTATCTTGTACTGTAATTTTTTCTTTATCATTAATTCTTTAGTCATGCTCTGTCCAGTCTTTTGCCACCTATCTTTGCACAATGATATGTTTTGTCTTCAATTAAACTACCTTTAATTTTCTTCATTAACCATAGCTGGAGGGTCCTCCTGTTTAAATGTTTCTTTCTCTTTGTAATGGTCTATTCTAATGTGTATTATGAAGGATCCCCTTAAATGTCTGCCACTCTGTCTGTACGTAAGTAGCACAGGAGGTTGGATCCATTCCAAGCTCACTATAGTTCATACTGTGCATCTGAGGATTCTCTGAACTCTGCTTCCCTGGCATGGAATTAAAGGTCCTTAGTGTTGCATAAAAAAAGCCCACACTTATATTAGGCTTGTGTTCTGGACTTAATTGCTTGCTGGAAAATTCTGGAGTGATAAGGCCTGAGAGATTGCACAGTAAGTAGTTTTTTCCACTGCTACAATTAGCGCTGAAGTCAGCTATAATAGTGAAAAAGAACATCCCTGTATACCGGTAGTCGGAGTAAAAACTTGAGGCTGTGTATCATAATTGTATATATAACCCCAGCCCATGATCTTCCAACTATCATTTTTTTATTACAGTTATTCACCTTGTGGGCCAGCATTTATTGCACATCCATAGTTGCCCTTGAGAATGTGATGGTGAGCTTCCCTCTTAAACCACTGCAACGCCTTCTGGAGAATGTACTCCCACAGTGCTGTCGGGTAGGGAGTTCCAAGATTTAGCTTCACTGATGATGAAAGGCCAGTGATGTATCTCCAAGTCACAATGGTGTGTGACTTGGAGGGGAGACTGCAGGTGATGATGCTCCCAAGTGCCCTTAGTTCTAGTCTGTCTTGGTAGAAGAGGTTGTTGTCAGAGTAGCCTAGCAGTAGAAGGTACAGACTACATCCATTCTGCACTAGTGGCGATGTTGAGATGCATTCATCTAGGCAATTAGAGTCATAGATACAGAAGTAGGCCACTCAGCCCACACCAATCATCAGGCAACCATTTACACTCATCCTACCCTAACCCATTTTACTTTCCCCACATTTCCTTCAACTTCACCCTCACCCCCACCTACACATTGGAGGCAGTTCCCATCATATTCCAAATTTTGCCTTACAGATGGTGGAAGGGCTTTGGACCATCATGTCCTTCAGGATCCGTAGCCTCTGACCTGCTTTTGTAGGCGTAGTATTCATGTCGCTGGTCCAGCTGAGTTTCTCAGACAATGCACCAACTCACAATATTCTCTCAGTGTATGTGCATAGAAATAAGTTGTTTATCTTACCACCTTCAGGGCTTAGTTCCTTGAGGGAATGAATAATGAAAGAGAAGAGTCTGTGGATAGTACTTTTAAGGAGCCTTAAAAATGAAGCTTTTGCCTCAGTACTGGGGCATAGCAATTGTAATTCTGAAGGTGAAAAACTAAAGACATGAGTAAGGCAATTGCAGATCAATTATTTAACATCAATGGTGTTCGCAAACATTTTACCAGACAGTATCAATATTGATCTAAAGAGAATGGAGTCCATATAGTATTCAGAAGCAACAGCCACGAATCATAAACTTCTTGAAATATTAAAGTTAATTGACGAGGATAAATATAAAGATTTTTTACCAAAGGCGTTGATTCTGCACCTGACACTTTTAAAGGAGCATGACTTGCATTGAATTAATAGCATATTGCCTTGTTAGCAATGAATAGCGGTTGATTTATTAACTACAAAACTAGTCTTAATAGGTTTACGTTCTTTTGAGTAAAAACAAAAAATACTGCAAATACTCAGCAAGTCATCTGTGGGAAGAGAAATATTGTTAGCGTCAGACATTCTGACAGAACATCTGAACTGAAACATTAGGTCTGTTTCTCTTCCCACAGGTGTGTCCTGACTTCCTAAGTATTTCCAGCATTTTCTATGTTTATTTTACATTTCCAGCATCCACAGTTTTTATTTTATTTTTGCTTTGTTCTTTTGAGGTTGTTTATTCTTTGGATTCTTGTCACTTTTAACAATCTTGCCTATACCAACCCATTCAGTTTAGTAACTATTATGGTAGAGATTCTGAGCATTTAACACAAAAGTGGATTAATGGTAGAAGTTATTGTGACTAGAACTGTCAGATATTGCACACTGTTGTAAAGATTATAAAACGTTCACCATAAATCAATATATAAAGTCAAAAACATGGATGGAAAAGATTTGTACATAATTATGAGCTTTTTACTGGAGTCTTCCATATTGTGAACTGTAATTAGACAATTTAATCAAATATTTGAATGCAGTGGAAGGTGTTTAATTGCAAGTAAAAGTAGATTATTTGAACCTTGTACAGCTAATTACATTTTGGGTTAATATCTGAACAGATTTTGATTACACAATAATCTAAAACGAAGTTAAAAGAAAGATTTGTGTTTCGCACATCTCTTGGTCAACTCCAGATACAGGGGCAGGTCTTCCATCACATCAAAATCATTGGCCACCTGCTCCTGGGCTATGCTGTTGGCTCCAGCATAGCCCCAGGAACTGTTCTCCATCGGGAGTCCAACTTCCAGCATTTTGGACACAAGAGACTGCAGATGCTGGAATCTGGAGCAGCACACAAAATTCTGGAGGAACTCAGCAGGTCAGGCAGCATCTATCAGGGCAGATACAGGTGCTGCCTGACCCGCTGAGTTCCTCCAGTGTTTTGTGTCCAGAATTTTAGTGCGACACTAGCACAGTGCAGCTTGCTGCACTCACAGGATGGCTTTGACAGCTGGTGAGGCTGTGTCTCCAGACTCAACAGTGGTGACAAATTCTTGTTGATATTACTGACTGTTGGATAAACATCTTTGATATTTCCATTTAGTAACATGTTTAAACATTTTGCAAGTTAGTAAAAAGATTATTTTTTTAAATTTTTACAGTCTAAAATACATACAAAAAAACCATTGAAAATAACAAAAAAGTAAAAAATAAATCCACTTAATCTTTGCCCACCAGCCCAATCACTTCAATAGGGACTGTTTTGCTTGCGCTTGGCTTAACCTGTGGAATATCACATTACCCCATTGGATTCCATGAGGAGTCCCTCAGGATAGCCACAGGCAGCGGAGACTAGACCCGCTGATCGAGTCCACTAGTGGAGATAACAGCATTGGCTTAGGCCAACATGAGCACTGGAAGCTGGGACAACAGGGATACCTGGGTAAGTCCCAGTATACATCTCACCAATTTTTACAGATGCACCATAGAAAGCATCCTATCTCAATGTATCACGGCTTGGTACGGAAACTGCTCTGCCCAGAACCACAAGAAACTGCAGAGATTTGTGGGCACAGCCCAGCACATCATGGACACCAGCCTCCCCTCCTTGGACTCTGTCTTTACCTCTCGTTGTCTTGGTGTAGAAGCCAGCATAATCAAAGACGACACCCACCCTGGACATTCTCTCTTCTCTCCTCTTCCATCGGGTAGAAGATACAGGAGCCTGAAGGCACGTACCACTAGACTTAAGGACAGCTTCTACTCCACTGTGATAAAGCTATTGAACAGCTCCCTTATACAATGAGATGGACTATGACCTCACAATCTACTTTGTTGTGACCTTGCACCTTATTGCACTGCACTTTCTCTGTAGCTGTGACACTTTACTCTGTACTGTTATTGTTTTTACCTGTATTACCTCAATGCAATCTGTACTAACTCAATGTAACTGCATTGTGTAATGAATTGACCTGTATGATCGGTATTCAAGACAGGTTTTTCACTGTACCTCGGTACAAGTGACAATAATAAACCAATACCAATACCAATACCTTGAGTGGAAAATCTGCCACATAAAAGAATTTCTTTAAAATGCTTTAAAATGTAAATGTGTTCACAATTTTGGATAGTAGTTTTTGCGGAGATAAATGAGGGAAGGTGGAAGTCAGAACAACATGAAATATAAGGTGGTACAGTGGTGGAGCTGGTAAAGCTGCTGTCTCAAAGTTCCAGTGACCCAGGTTCAATCCTGACCTCCAGTGTTCTCTGTTCCACATTTTCCCTGTGACCGCGTGTGTTTCTCCCAAATGCTCCAGTTTCCTCCCACATCCCAAAAATGTGCAGGCTGGTGGAGATGTATTCTGGGAAGCAGCCTATCAGTGCCCCAGGAATTCATCAACCTTCAATCCCATCCATTTCCCGAATGCCATTTCCCTACTGGTACTGATTTCCTTCAGTGAACCCTAAGTTCCCTCACATTTCTGTGAGGTTAGCAGTGGCCCATTTTCTTAAGACAGAACCAAAGTATTTGTTCAATTGCTCTGTCAGTTCTTTGTTCCCATTCTAAATTCCCACATTTCTCACTGTGAGGGGCCTACATTTGTCTTCGCTGACCTTTTTCTCATCGAGTGTCTTTAGAAACTTCTACAGTCAGTTTTTACGTTCCCTGCAAGTTTACACTCAGGCTCTGTTTTCACCTTTTCTAATTAATCCCTTGGTTCTCCTTTGCTGAGTTCTAATCTGTTTGGAGTCCCGAGGTTTACTGTTTTTCTGGGCAGATTTATATGTCTCCTCTTTGCATTTAATTTTCCTTGTTTAGCCATGGTTGAGACACCCTTTCTGTTTTATTTTTGTCTCAGACAGAAAGGAACAATTGTTGTAGTTCATCCATCCTCTCCTTAAATGTTGCCATTGCTGATGTCTTGTCAACCCCAATGTACATTAGCCAACTCTCACCCAAAACCATCATAGTTTCCTTTATTTCGATTCAGGACCCAGAATCAACTAAGTCACTCTCCATTTCAGTGAAGAGTTCTACCATATTATGATCGCTCTTCTCCAAAAGGGGCCTTCCACAACAGTATTGCTAATTAATCCTTTCTCATTGCACAACACCCTGTCTAGGATGGCTTACTCCTTGAACTATTGGTCCAAAAAAATCATCCAATATACACTCCAGGAATTCCTCCTCCACAGTATTGTTACTAATTTGGTGAGCCCAATTCATGTCTACATGAAACTCCACCGTGTACCCTTACTGCATTCATCTCTAATTTCTTGTTTAGTATCCTTGCTATTATCAATACTACTTCATGGGACTCTGAATTTAACTCCCTCTCATTTTTTCTTTCCCTTGTACTTCTTAATTAATGCTGGGCAATAAGACATGATAAGATCTCTTTATTAGTCACATGTACATCGAAACACACCGTGAAATGCATCTTTTGCATAGTGCGTTCTGGGGACAGCCCGCAAGAGTCGCCACGCTTCCGGCGCCAACATAGCATGCCCACAACTTCCTAACCTGTAATTTTTTGGAACGTGGGAGGAAACCAGAGCACCCGGAAGAAACCCACGCAGTCATGGGGAGAACATACAAACTCCTTACAGACAGTGGGTGGAATTGAACCCAGGTCGCTGATGCTGTAAAGCGTTACACCAACCACTATGCAACCAATAGATCCCTCATTACCAGTAACACCCACATCCATTGTACAAATAAAATAAAATGTTTGTTAAAGCCTCAACACAATACTTGCACCTTGGCTTATTTTCATACCTTTCTTCAATTTGGATTTGGATTGTTTGCAGTGAATACTGCCCAGTTTTCATTTGGATATGCAATTCAATAAAAGCTGAATAAAATTAGATTTTTGTCCTTGACATTCCCGCCATAAAAGAACTCAGTGGGATCCAGATTTGGAAGACCATACTTCAGTATTGGCCAATTATTCAAAAGCATTTCACGTTAAAGCAAACCTCTGTTGTCAGATGTAAATTAAAAAAATATCAGATTTACACTGTATGCCCTGAAGGATGTCACTGGACCATATAACCATAAGACCTAGGAGCAGAATTAAGCCATTCAGCCCATTGAGTCTGCTCTGCCATCCGATCATGGCTGATTTATTTTTCCCTCTCAACCCCATTCTCCTGCCTTCTTCCCATAACCTTTCACGCCTTTACTAATCACAAATCTATCAACCCCTGCTTTAAATATACCCAATGACTTGGCCTCCACAGCCGTCTGTGGCAATGAATTCCACAGATTCACCACCCTCTGGCTAAAGAAATTCCTTCTCATCTCTGTTCTAAAGGGACGTCCTTCTGTTCTGAGGCTGTGTCCTCTGGTCCTCAACTCTCCCACTACTGGAAACATCCCCTCCACGTCCACTCTATCCAGGCCTTTCAATATTCGGTAGGTATTAAATAACAGCAAATATTTTTCAGCCATAAGATGCAGACTGCATTTGCCAGCCTAGAATTTATTGTGTAATTAAACCAGGTCTTTAGAGCTTGCACTGAGCCATCTTCTTGCACCTTTGTTATCCTTCTGGAGAATATGCTCCCAAAATGTCCTCAGGCAGCAGGTTCGACTTTTGACCTAAAGGCGATGAAGATCAGTGGTATATTTCCAGGTCAGTGTATTGCACGGGCGTGAAGGGGCCTAGGCTTAAAATTTCAATAATGCTACTTTTTCAGTGTTAGGCAATTTAAAATGAATTTCATTTCTAGATGGAATCATGATAAAGACCAATTTTCAGTTGCTCTGGAAATTCCTCTGGATTCTTCCTGAGTTAGTCACACTGCCACAACCCAGAATCGTGTTAAAGGACACTGTACAAATCAAACATAGAACAGTACAGCACAAGAACAGGCCCTTTGGCTCTTTGGCCCATGATGTCTATGCCAAACTCAATGCCTGCACATGATCCATATCCCTCCATTCCCTGCATATTCATGTCTCTAGCTAAAAGCCTCTTACAAACCACTATCATATCTGCTTCCACCACTACCTCTGGCAGCCTGTTCCAGGCATCTACCACTCTCTGTGTTAAAACAAAACTTGCCCCGTACATCTCCTTTAAACTTCCCCCCTCACCTTAAATGCGTGTCCTCTAGTATTTGATGTTGATTCAAAATAAATTTAAAAATAGCCCGCTAGTTGACTTGTCTTAATAGTTACTTACTAGCATCTACGTTAGTTAAAATCAATAATGTGTCTTTTCTCAGATTTAATTTGGTATTGGTATTGGTTTATTATTGTCACTCGTAACAAGGTACAGTGGAAAACTTGTCTTGCATACCATTCGTACAGATCAATTCATTACACAGTGCATTGAGGTTGAACAGAGTGCACTGAGGTGGTACAGGCAAAAAACAATAACAGGGTACAGAGTGAAGTGTCACAACTACAAGGAAGTGCATTGCAGGTCGACAATAAGGTGCGAGATCAAACAAGGAAGATGGTGAGGTCAAGAGTCCATCTCGTTGTTCAATAGTCTATCACCATGGGATAGAAGCTGTCATTGAGCCTGGTGGTATGTGCCTTCAGGCTCCTGTATGTTCTGCCTGATGGGAGAGGGGAGAAGAGAGAATGACCCGGGTGGGTGGAGTCGTTTTTTTTAGATTTTTTTTAGATTTTATTTACAGCATGGTAACAGGCCCTTCCGGGAGGAAACCGGAGCACCCAGAGGAAACCCACGCAGACATGGGAGAACGTACAAACTCCTTACAGACAGCGAAGGGAATCGAACCTCAATCGCTGGCGCTGTAATAGCATCACGCTAACCGCTACGCTACCGTGCCGCCCCTAATTTTTGATTGAAGTCTTTGATTATGCTGGCAGCTTCACCAAGGCAGCGAGAAGTATAGACAGAGTCCATGGAGGGGAGGCTGGTTTCCGTGATGCACTGGGCTGCGTCCACAACTCTCTGCAGTTTCTTGCGGTTCTGGGCAGAGCAATTGCCGTACCAAGCTGTGATGTATCTGGATAGGATGCTTTCTATGGTGCATCAATAAAAATTGGTGAGTGTCAAAGGGGACATGCCAAATTTCTTTAGCCTCCTGAGGAAGCAGAGGCGCTGGTGAGCTTTCTTGGCCGTGGCGTCTACGTGGTTGGACCAGGACAGCCTATCGGTGACGTTCACTCCTAAGAACTTGAATTTGTTCAGTCTGTCTGAGGTTTGATGTAGTAAAGTAAGATAGTTAAAGGGGGAATTTGCTGAGTTTTGGCACTTTTCTGCAGAAACTCTGAGAACACTGACTTTAACAAGCTTTTTGCATAGTGGCGGTTTCAGGTCATGCAAATAATTTGTGCAAATGAGGTCACTGAACGTCACACAGCAGAAGGAGACTACTTGGCCCATCATGCTGGTTTTTTGAAGTATCCATTAGCCGTACTTCCATGCCCTTTTTCCAAGGCATTACAGATACATTTTTGAGTATTTATCCAATTCCTTTTGCTTGATAGCCTTGAAGCTGCTTCCACCACTCTTTCAGAGAGTGTGTTGCAGACAACTAGTTTTAAAAAGCAAACTCCCCATCTTCTTCTACGTCTTAAATCTGAATTATCTGTTTACAGAAACTCCAGCATTTGTATTTCCCTGTATCTACTCTATTAAAATATATCACAGTGCTTCTATAAATCCCCTCCATGTGCTAACAACAACTTTTTGGTTTGGTGTTGTTGAGCCGAGCTTGTGTGTTACTTACCAAGGGCAATTGAGGATGGGCAATAAATGCTGACGACTACATCCCATGAATCATTAAATTAAAAAATAGGCATTCAAAATGTTATTTGTCTTCTGTGTTTGTTGCCAGATGCCTCAAGGATTGTTATGAAATATTTATCTCCAATATTTATTGCAATAAGTCTGAATCTGTGGTCTGTTCCATCTATGAGTGTTTAGCTTTTTTATATTTATCTCTGTGTCCCTTGAGTTTCTAATTGTAACATTTAATCAGGACTCACTCTATGCCAACAGGATACCCTGCAAAGAAGCAACTTTTTATTATAATTGTCTTGTTAATCCTCACTGACAGTAGATCAGACCACACAGAGAAGGAAGTCAAACAACTGGATGTTTTTATTTTAAACTGGGAACGGCTTAATTAATGATAAAAAGGGCAACTTTATTTGTAAAAAAAAATTTTAAACGTAGAGGCAGATGAATACAAGGTCAGTGCTTCTCCCAGCATGTGTTTCCAGCTTGCACGGAAGTGTAGACTCATTAGGGAGCTTCAAGGATACAAGCCTTTAATCGCATGCTTTGAAGCTTCTGAAAAGTTGTCACAACACTGTACAGTTAATGGTTCTAAAATTACACAGCTAGGAATGAACACCATCATTTAATTTCTGAAGGTTGCTGGTGACCCAAATGTCTTTATTGAGTTTTTTTTAATAAAAGAAACTGGTTGCATTTATATAGTGCTCTCCATGACTTCAGGGCTTCCCAGAAGACTTCACAGCTAATTAAATGCCTTTGAAGTGCAGTCAGCTCCATAAAGTAGTATATGCTGTGGCTAATTTGTACACAGCAAACTCCCACAAACACCAAAGGATCAAAGGACCCCATCATTTGTAATGAGACGTTAATATGGCCCACTTGTTTGGAGACTATCCCCACCTTTCTGAAACCACAGAATCTGATGGAAGAGCAGAGGGTGTCACATTGAGTATCTAAGACCAAAAGACAGCACTTCTGACAATGGAGCACTCCCTCTGTAGCACACCACAGATTGTGCTTCCAAGCCAAATGACAGGCTTCTAACTCAGAGTCGAAAATAATACTCTCTGAGACAAGACTGACTCAAGCGCAGTGTGTGTGACAGTAAGACATCGTCCACTTACTCACTGAAGAATGCAAGAGGATGGGTTTTACATTCACCGTCCACAAGACCAAGGTCTTCCACCAACCTGTCCTCAATGCAGCACACAGCCCTCCAACAATAAAAGTTCACAGTAAAACGTGGACCACTTCCACACCTCAGGAGCCACTTCCTATCAAAAGCAGGCAAAGAAATTCACCACAACCATTAACCAATTGAAGAAAAGTTTATTTGAAGACTGAGGCCTCAGATTTGACACAAAACTCACAGTCTACCTGGGAACAGTGATACCTGCTCACCCGTATGCTTCTTAGAGAGCAAGCACCTCAAGGCACCAGAAAGAAACCACCAAAGCTGTCTCGACAAAATCCTCAAAGTCCATTGGAAGGATTAGCAAACCAACATCATTGTCCTCTCCTAGGTCAACATCCTGGCATCAAAACATTCATTTGGCTATGCTGGACTGGCCACGTTATTTACATGTCTGAAGCTACACCCCTGAATAAACACTCTATTCTGAGTTCAGGGAAAGAGATCACCAAGTGGACAGTCTAAAGAAGGATGTGCTCTAATCTTTCTTGAAGGAATGCAACATCCCTACTGACTCCTGGGAACCCCTGGCCCATGACTGCTTAAAATGGAGAAGTGACATTCAGTTTGTATTCAGAATCTTCAAGCCTTGCGTTGGGAGCCACCTCCTGCCCCATCTATGGGAGAGTCCACAGTTCCCGCATCGGCCTCATTAGCCACCTCAGAACTGAAGTGAAAGAAAGTCACCCTCAATCCTGACACCTCAGCAACCGTGAGCCACCCAATGTCAAACAAAATTTGACACTGAGCCATATGTTAAGAAGTTAAGATATTAAAGCAGACGGACAAAAGCTCAGTCAAATTCTTACGGCAATCGTAAAGGTAGGTAGAGAGGCAAACATTTTGAGGGATGGTCTTCCAAGCTTAGAGCTTTGACATCTGAAAGCATTGCTGTCAATGATGAAGTGATTAAAATTGGTACGTTCAAGAGGCCAGAATTGGAACAATCAAAATATTTCAGTGGGCCAGGGGGATTACAGTGATAGGAAGGTCTATAGAGGAATTTTAAGACGATAAACATTTTTTATGAGATTAGCAAGCAGGAATACAAAGTGAGGAATAGTTTTTTTTTGTCCAGAGGATGTTTGCAATTTAGGACACTCTGCCTGAGAAGGTGGTGGAGACATGTACTCTCTCACAACATTTAAGAAGCATCTGATGAGTGTTTGAGGCATAGGAGTTTATGGACCAAGTGTTGGTAAATGGGATTAGTATAGGTAGGCACTTGATGATTGGCATGGACATGGTGGGCTGAAGGCCCTTTTTCTGTGTTGTATATGACTCCATGAGTTGACCTCTATTCCAAGAATATCTGAGTACAAGATACATCTTATTAAAATTATATACTTTAGGTCCCTGATAAGACCGCATCTGGAATATAGTGCACAGGTCTGATCTCGCTACTTAAGGAAAGATAAACTTGTGACAGATGGAGTTCAGCAAAGGTTCACCAGTTTGATTCCTGAGATGGCAGGTTTGTCGCACGTTTGTCAGATTAAGCAAACTGAGACGATGCTCTCTAGAGTTTAGCGGAATAAGAGGTAATTTAATTGAAGTGTACAAAATCCTTTTGGGAATTGGCATGGTTAATGGGGAACTGATGTTTCCCCTGGCTGGTGTATCTGGAAACAAGGTTCACAGGAACTAAGAGGTTAGCCATGCAGGACAGAGATGAGGAGAAATTTCTTCAACCTGAGGTCAGTGAATCTTTGGTATTTATGACCAGGAGGATTATGGAGGATCAGTCACTAAGTAATTCAAGACAAGAGGTCGATAAATTTATAGATGTAAGGGGGTTCAAGGTCTATGTGGTTATTGCAGGAAAGTAGCACTGTGAAATATTGGCCATGTTCTTAATGATTAGTGGAGCAGGTATGAGGAGTTGTAAGACCCCCTCCTACTTCCATTTCTTATGCTCTCAGGTGTAGAAGACAATGGGAAGGGAACTCTGGTGAACAAAGGGTTACTGGTTATATCGCCGTTGTAAAAGATTAAGCCATCTGCTAGTTGTAAAATGTGGCGTGATAAGAAGCTACTGAGCTATGAAACCTCAAGGCCACAAGGAAACAGGGTGCAATGGAAGGCGCCAACTGTGAAGGACGTGTTAACATGTAAGGCTGCACACAGCAGCCTCGTTTTGAACAATGGCAGCGCGAGCTGATCAAACATACCCAAATATGGCTATGCCTGTGCAGTAGGTGCGTGGCCTAGGGGGTCAGTGGAGTTTCGGGGCACACACCCGCCGGAGAACAATGTATTTAAGCTAAGTTAGCACCCTTTATTTCTTGAGTCGGGTTACCTGGAGGGAAGAGCAGCACTGACTGTTTGCTCCTCCATGTACCCCCCCCCCCCCCCCCCCCCCCCCCCACTCCTGCTAGCATTAAACAATAAAGAACTTATTGTACGCTCCTTGGTTCTGTTGTAGTCTGCTTTTACAGCGCGAATCAACTTTCACACAGGTACCTTCTTTTTGTGACTGTAGCTGCTGCTGAGGAATGTGAAGCCAAAGAGTTTTGTCAGTTCCCCAACTGATTGCTCCCCAATTAATATCATGCCCCTTATTTAAGGGAGGGAACATCTGCTTTAGGCCATCAACGGAGAAAAAAAATCAGACATTTTCATGAGATTTTTGGGGCATTACTTCCTGCAACTGGGCCTTACCTTTCCTATTTTATACAGCAACATCCAACTTCTTCCCCAATCTGTCTCAGATTAATAACCTTCCATGTCCCTGTCAGGGTAAGAGACAAAGATGGTAAGTTTAAGGAACTTTGGGTAATGAAGGCTGTTGAAGGTTATTGATCAGGGAAAAGAAGGAATCTTATGTCAGGTGCAAGATATTGGTATTGAACATGTCACTTGATGTTTATAGGGGATATGGGAACTCTTAAGAAAGAAATTAGGAAGGCAAAAGGGGTGAAATGATCTTGACAAGTAGGATTAAGGAGAATCCTAAAACCTTTTAAAGTATATTAGAAGCAAGAGGGTAGCTTAGGCCCCCTCAGGGACCAGAGGGATAATCTCTGCGTGAGCCCAGGGGATATGAGCGAGATCCTAAACGAATACTTCTCATTGGTATTCACCTGTGGGTAGGACATGGAGACTGGAGAGTTAAAGGAAGGGTATGCTGATAATCTGGAGTAACTATGTGTTAGGAAGGAGAAAGTGCTAGAAATATTGGAGCATATTAGGGTGGATAAATCTCCAGGGCCTGACAGTATCTATCCCAGAATGATAATTGAAGCTAGGGAGGAGATTGCTGGTGCTCTGACAGAGATTGTTCCATTTTCATTCGCCATGGGTGAAGTACCAGAAGACAGGAGGATGGTTAATGTTGTCCACTTGTTCAAGAGGGGCAATAAGGATAAGCCTGGAAGCTACAGGCCAGTAAGCCTTACATCAGTGGTAGGAATGTTGTGGGAGAAGATTCTGAGGGACAGGAATTATGTTCACCTGGACAGGCGGGGACTGATTAGGAGGAGTCTACATGGTTTTGTGCGGGGGAGATCTGATCAAGCTTTTTGAGGAGATGACAAGGAAAATTGATGTGGGCAGAGCAGTAGATGTGCTTTACATAAGACTTTCCACAAGGTCCCACATGGTAGGCTGGTCCAGAAGGTTAAGGTGCAAGGGATCCGAGGTATGTGGGCAAACTGGACCCAAAATTGGTTGGGTGTTAGGAGGCAGGGGGTAGTGGTGGATGAGTGGCTTTCTGATTGGAAATCTGTTCCAAGTGGTCTACCACAGAGATTGGTGCTGGGACTTTTGTTTGCAATATGTATAAATGAGTTGGATGAGGGTTATGATTAATAAGAATGCAGACAACACAAAAATTGGTGGAGTTATAGATAGGGAAGAAGGTTGTCTAAGAATACAGCGGGACATAGATCAGCTGGAAAGTTGGGCGGAGCGGTGACAGATGGAATTTAATCCAGACAAGTGTGAGGTAATGCACTTTGGAATGTCAAATTCTAGTAGGACATATAAAGTAAATGGCAGGGACCTCAGGAATGTTGAGATCTTGTCGCTGTAAGTAGGCCCTAGTGTGTAGGTGAGTGAATGGGAATGAGGAAGACTAAAGAGACAAAGAACTGCAGATGCCGAAATCCAGATGAAAAACACGATGATGAGGAATCTAGATGAAGTGTCCTGACCCAAAACGTCGTCTGCCTGCTTTTCTCCACAGGTGCTGCCTGGCCTGCTGAGTTCCTCCAGCATCATCATGTTTTTCATGAGGAAGACTAAAGGTGGGATTAACGTAGGAGTAGGGCAAATGGGTATTTGATGGTCAGTTCAAATTTGGTGGCCTAAAGGGCTGTTTCTGTGCTATATGGCGCTCACTAAACTCAAGAAACAATACCTCATCTTTTGACTAAGCACTTATGGCCTTCCAGATTCAACCATGAGTTCAAAAATGCTATTTACACCTTTGTTTCCTTGTGTTCCATTATCACCTACTTTTGCCTTCTGCAATAATTCATCACATTCTATTGAATTAGAGACCTTTTTTATTCTTAACTTGTCCTCACACCTTCTCCCTTCTGTGCCTCTGTGTCTGCTGTAAAAAATGTGTCTTCTTCAAGCTCTGACAAAGGTCATCAGTGTGAAGTGTCACCTCTGTTTCTCTCTCCACAAAAGCTGCCTGACCTGTTGAACAGTTCCTATGGATTCCGTTTTTACTTTGGCTGGATCCTCCAGTCAAACACACTGGATGAAAATTTGTCTCTGCTGTGCAGTGTTGAATGGATTTGTGGGATTTTTGTTTTATTCATTCTTTCCAGGATCTGAGTGTCAATGCCAAAGTCAGCATGTATTGCCCATCCCTAATGCCCCTGAGAAGGGGGTAACAAGCCACTTTCTTGAACCACCACAGTCCTCCGTTGCATGTAAGTCACTTCAGAGGAAACTTAAAAGTTAGTCATGTGGGATAGGTTTGGAGTCACAGGTCAACCAGACAGGATAAAGGGTGCAGATTTCCTCTCCTGAATGACATTAGTGAACCAGATAGGTCTTTATTTCCTAGGCCAGCTGTTGTTATTTTTCAAAATTCCAGGTTATTAACTGATTTGAAATTTTACAACTTTTCTCCCTGGATTACTAGGCTGGTGAGATAATTGCTGCTCTACCCTTGTATCAGCCACCACTGCACTGCAGGATAAAGAGTCATAGAATCAGGCAGCATTGAACCATACTCTTTGGCTCACCAAGTCTGTGTCAGCCACTTACAGTAATCACATTTTTCTACTCCCCCCACATTCCCATCTGCTCCCTCTGGATTCTACCACTCACCCACACACCAGAGGCAATTTACTGGGGCCAATTAGCCTACCAACCTGCACGTGCTTAGGATGCAGAAGGAAACTGGAGCACCCGGAGGAAACCCACGCCATCACAGGGAGAATAGGCAAATTCCACACAGGCAGCACCTGAGGTCAGAATTGAACCCGGGCCGCCGGAGCTGTGAGGCAGCAGTTCCACTAGGTGCACCAGAATGAACCAAACATTTACAAATTTTAAAAGATACTTAGACAGGTACATGGATAGGGAAGGTTTAATGGGATATGAACCAAACACAGGGAAGTGGGACTAGCTCAAGTAGACAACTTCGTCAGTATGGACGAGTTGGGCCGAAGGGCCTGTTTCTGTGCTGTATGACCCCATATTTGTTTCACCAGAGATTCATTGGTACCTGTAACTGAAGTCACTTTACTATCGCATAATATTTCCCTTGGAGGATAAACCCACTGCATTGTCACTGGTCATGGCAAATGCAATAGCCCATGGTTTCTCTAGGAAGAATGCCATTTGTGCAGACTTACCACCAGGTTTGTAGCATAACAATGCAGCGATTGCTAGTTCAGGGAAGTACTCCTTAATGTGTACAGAATGTGTTAAACCTCAGATTTAATCTTTAGCAAAGCAATTGTATTCTAATTGGGTCTGTAATGACAGACCAGAGTGCAAAGTAGGGTAAATCATTACTCTCATTAGTAATTAATTCTACTCGGTAGAACAAACAACTTGGTATGTGAATAGATGACCCTTTCCATGACTAGATTACAGGAAAAGGTTTGTATTAAAAATTCAGTAAAATAATTAATTAGTCAATTAGGAAATAATAAATAAATTCCAGCTTCTCGAACCTGGAATATCCTTCATCTCTTGCTTCACTGACCAACCATTTTCTAAGAAAGATTAAGATTTCTTTATTAGTCACATGTACATTGAGACACACAGTGAAATGCATCTTTTGCGTAGAGTGTTCTGGGGGCAGCCCACAAGCGTCGCCATGCTTCCGGAGCCAACGTAGCATGCCCACAACTTCCTAACCCGTACGTCTTTGGAATGTGGGAGGAAACCAGAGCACCCGGAGGAAACCCACGCAGTCACAGGGAGAATGTACAAACTCCTTACCGACAGAGGTGGGAATTGAACCCGGGTCGCTGGCACTGTAGTAGCGTTACGCTAACCGCTACACTACTGTGCCTGCCATTAACACTTTACGACAGAATTCATGAGAAGCAGAGTCTAATAATTGTTGCCTTGTCCATCACCAATATAACTCATTTTGTTAAAAACATTGGAACATAAGAGATGGAAGCAGTGTGATGTCTGCTTGTGTGGAACTCCTTTCCCTGTTGTGGTCAGATATCAGCAAAATATGTTTAACCCACAGTGAACCAAAATTAACCAATAATTGCCTTGTGGAACCCAGGTAATCAGTGCTGAACTTGTCAAACGGGTTATAAGCTGAACAAAATCCTGAAGTAGTTGTTTATACAAACACAAGCTCCCCTTCTGGACCCCTTTTTATGTGGCAATGTTATCAAACGTTACAAGCATCGCAAAGGTGACAAAATAATTCTGATGTATCTGCTCCTGACCCCAAAAGACTGTTGAAAGTGGTAAACATCAGAATAATTCCTACTTACCAACTTTTCAGAACGCTCATGTTTTCCCCATCAAAGAATTTTCTTTGTGCTAATGATTTGACATCAAATATTCCTATATCAGTTCGTTCCTAGTCTTGTACATAGAACGTAGAAAAGTACAGCACAGGAACAGGTCCTTCAGCCCACAATTTTGTGCCAAGCTAATTAAACTAGTAATTAAATGCCTAACTAAACTAGTCCCTTCTGCCGACACACGTCCATTTCCCTCCATTCTCTGCACAGACATGTGCCTATCTAAGAGCCTCTTAAACACCTCTGTCATATTTTCCTGTACTCCCACCCCTGGCAGCGCATTCCAGGCACCCACCACTCTCTGTGTAAAAAACTTGCAGCACACACACCCTTTCACCTTAAATGCATGCCCTCTAGTATTATAGTATTAATCTAGTGTTGTACCAGGCAACAGAATCAAACTGGGAGTTACAGCAATCAAATCATTATGGGTGTGACTTTTGGATTATAAAGTAAGGAGAATTCAGGACAACCTGCAGCAGTTTACAGGAAGCTATAGACAGAACTGTACTACATTATGAGTGATAGCCAGGATGAGTTATAGCGTCATAGACTCAGAGCTAAACAGCACAGAAAACAGGCCCTTCAGCCCAACTCGTTCATGCTGACTAGGTTGCCTAACCGAGCTAGTCCCACTTGCCTGCGTTTGGCCATAAACCTCTAAACCTTTCCTATTTAAGTACCTGTCCAAATGTCTTTTAAATGTCATAATGTTACCTGCTTCTACCACTTCCTCTGGCACCTCGTTCCATATACAGACCACCCTCTGTGTGAAAAAGTTGCCCTTCATGTCCCTTTTAAATCTTTCTCCTCTCACTTTAAACCTATGCCCTCTAGTTTTGGATTCCCCTACCCTGGGGAAAAGACTGTGGCTGTTCATTTATCTATGCCCTTCATGACTTTATAAACCTCTATAAGGTCACACCTCAGCCTCCTACACTCAGGGAAAGAAGTGCCAGCCTATCCAGTCTCTCCTTAGAACTCAAACCCTCCAGTTCTGGCAACATCCCCGTAAATCCTTTTAGTACCCTTTCCAGTTTAATGACATCCTTCCTATAACAGAGCCACCAGAACTGTCCACAGTTATGTCCAAAATCATCTAATGTTAAGGAGTGAGTAATACTTAAAGAACAATTTGCAAGGGAACTATGGACTGTGCAGAATCAGGTATATATGAGTGTCTGTGAATCATGACTAGCTTTACCCCATCCAGATAGGTTCAGGACAAACTCAAAGGATAGATGTGAGAGGCAACTACCTACAATGTGTGCAAACACCCCATGATCCTGTTGGACAGGGGAGTTATATGATGTGTTTGCATTGCAACAATACAACATTTGTTGCTGACTGGATCACACACAGTCTGCAGTAGGAGCTTCAAGCCTCAAGTTTACAAAATCTGCCTTGGGTTAAAGAAACTGCCTTGTTTATGTCCTAATGCTTTTGTGGAGACATTACAAGCAGTTGTCGGCCATCTAGCCCCTTGATGCAGCCCTGTCATTCAACAGTACTATAGTTGATCTCTTACTTTCCCAGATCTTTTGTCTCCTGGTTTGGCCTGCATGGCAGTGTAGGGGTTAGCGTAACACTATTACAGCGTCAGCGACCTGGGTTCAATTCCTGCCACTGTCTGTAAGGAGTGTGTACGTTCTCCCCATGTCTACGTGGGTTTCCTCCGGGTGCTCCAGTTTCCTCCCATATTCCAAAGACGTACAGGTTAAGAAGTTGCTATGTTGGCGCCGGAAGTATGGCGACACTTGCGGGCTGCCCCCAGAACACTCTACGCAGAAGATATATTTCACTGTGTGTTTTGATGTACATGTGACTAATAAAGAATTCTTATCTTAGAACAAAAGGAATGGGGATAATGTAAGATTACTGTAAAATGGGTGCTTGATGGTCAGTGTAGACTCGATGGAATGAAGCACATGTTATCTCTCTGTAATTCCAATAGGGGCAAGAACATAAGATAAGATAAGATTTCTTTATTAGTCACATGTACGTCGAAACACACAGTGAAATGCAGCTTTTGCAAAGAGTGTTCTGGGGGCAGCCCGCAAGTGTCGCCACACTTCCAATGCCAACATAGCATGCCCACAACTTCCTAACCCGTACGTCTTTGGAATGTGGGAGGAAACCAGAGCATCTGGAGGAAACCCATGCAGACACGGGGAGAACGTACAAACTCCTTATAGACAGTGGCAGGAATTGAACCTGGGCCACTGGCGCAGTAATAGCATTACGCTAACCGCTACACTACCGTGTTATCAATTATTGACACTCCTTAGTTTATAGTTGTCCAGTATAAAATTACATTAGCTGAAACATATATAACCAAAGAATATGATGCAATCCAGCGTGCTGAATACATTGAGGAACAGGGAAAAGCCCAGCTGAATGGCTTCATACACAAATGAATGGTCAACTTTGCTTAATTTACATGCACCAAAACTGGCAGAGAGAAAAGCATCAGACTTATCGTAATAGGAGTAGATTGTGCCCAGGTTGAGCAGCTTTGGGGAAACTGATTTTATTTTGGATTTGCCCGCATTGAAAAATCAGTCAAGGAATGGTTGGCATATGGAACCCCCTCTATTACACAGAAAGTAGATTATTTACATTTAGAGCAAAAAAGAAAATGTTGGAAGAACTTAGCGGGTCAGGCAACATCTGTGGTGGCAGAGGGATGGTTGACATATTGAGTCAAGACCCTGCATCAGGTCCTGGAATTTCGACCATCCCTTTGCCTCCACAGGTGCTGCCTGGCTCACTAAGTTCTTCCAGCAGTTTGTTTTTTGCTCCGCATCTGCAGCCTCTTGTCTCTTCATTATTTGCATTTAAGTCGAAGCAATAGAGAAAGAAAATACTTTTATTTGCATAACCCCACAATTAAGAAGTTTGCTGATGGTACCAACTGTAGTTGACCCTGAAGAAGAAATTTCCAGGCTGCAGAAAGATGCCAATGGACTGGACCAATGAGCACACAAGTGGGAAGAGGGACTGAATAGAGAGAAATCTGAGGAAATGCATTTGAGAACAGCAAACAAGACAAGAGAATACACAGTAAGTGGTGGGATACCAAGAAGTGATGGTGAACATAGAACATTGAACAGTATATCACAGGAACAGACCTTTCAGCCCACGATGTCTGTGCCGAACATGATGCCAAAGTGAGCTAAATCTCACCTGCCTGCACATGATCCATGTCCCTCCACTCCCTGCATATTCAGGTGTCTAACAGCCTCTTAAACACCTCTCTCATATCTGCTTCCACCACTACCCCTGGCAGCCTGTTCCAGGCACTGACCACTTTGTGTGTAAAAAACCTGCCCCACACATCTCCTTTAAACTTTCCCCCCCCCCCCCCTCACCTTAAAGCTATGCCCTCTAGTATTTAACATTTCTACCCTGGGAAAAAGATTATGACTGTCTACACTTTCTATGCCTCTCATAATTTTATAAACTTCTATCAGGTCTCCCCTCAGCCTCTGATGCTCCAGAGAAGTTTGTCCAACCTCTCCTTATGGCACATGCCCTCCAATCCAGGCAGCATTCCGGTAAACCTCTTCTGCAGCCTCTCCAAAGCCTCCACCTCCTTCCTATAATGGGGTGACCAGAACTGCACAGAATACTCCAAGTACTCACGGGGATTGTAACAAATCCCTGAAGGTAGCATGAGAGGTTAGAAATAATTGGGATACTTGAGTTCTCAGATGAGATGTAGAATGTAAGAGTAAGAAGATCACAGTAGAACTGTATGAAACTCTAGCTTGGCCACTGCTAGAGTACAGTGTACAGGTGTGGTCACCTCATACAAGAAGGATGTGATAGAATGAGAGACGATGTGGAAGAGATTTACCAGGATGTTACCAGGGCTTCGCAATTGTAGTTATGAGGAGAGACTGGTTAGGTGGTGTTATTTTCTTTGTAAGAAAGGATATTTCATTGACCTGTACAAATTAATAAGATGCCTGGACAGGGTCTATAAGAAGGAGCTATTTTCTTTGGAAGGAGGTCAATAACTAGGAGACATAGATTTAAATTCATTAGTGAAAGGGTTAGAGGAGAGTTGAACCTCTAGTATTTAACCTCTAGTATTATATGAAGTAACTCCTCTACTTCCTCAGAAGGCTGAAGAAATTTGGCATGTCCCCTTTGATCCTCACCAATTTTTAGCAATGCACCATAGAAAGCATTCTTTCTATGGTTTTGTCAGGGCTTGGTATGGCAACTGCTCTGCCCGTGACCACAAGAAACTGCAGAGCATTGTGGACACAGTTCAGCACATCGCGGAAACCAGCCTCCCCTCCATGGACTTTGCCTACACTTCTCATTGCCTCAGTAAAGCAGCCAACATAATCAAAGACCCCACCACCCTGGACATTCTCTCTTCTCCCCTCTCCCACAGGGCAGAACTTACAAAAACCTGAAAACACATACGACCAGGCTCAAGGACAGCTTCTATCCCACGGTTATAAAACTATTGAATGGTCCCCTAGTATGACAAGATGGACTCTTGACCTCACAGTGTCCCTTGTTGTGCCCTTGCACCTTATTGTCTACCTGCACTGAACTTTCTCTGTAACTGTAACACTTTATTCTGAATTCTGTTATTGTTTTCCCTTGTACTACCTCAATGCACTGTTGTAATGAAATGATCTGTATGGATAGCAAAGTTTTTCACTATACCTCGGTACATACAACAGTCACAATAAACCAATAAACCAATTAATAAACCAACAAATAATCCAGTCCTGATAAAGGGTCTCAGCCTGAAATGTCGACTGTTCATTTCCCTCCATAGATGCTGCCTGATCTGCTAAGTTCCTCCAGCTTTTTGTGTGTTGCTCCAGATTTCCAGCATCTGCAGTCTCTCTTGTGTCTCAATAAACCAACCAACACTTTTTTCCACCCAAACAGTAGTGGGGCTCTGGAACTCACTGCCTGAAAGGGTACAGAACCCTTCATCACATGGACAAGGTGTTTGGGTGAACATTTGAAGACCAAGAGCTGGGAAGTGAAGGAGTGGGAGTAACCTGAATAGCTCTGTTTTTGGCCATATCAACACTTTGGGCAAAGTATCTTCCGCTGTGCAATAAGTGTCTGTATTTCTTTCACTATAACTCAAAGCCTGGTCTGAATTTTAATGTAGGAAACACAGCAGACAAATTGTGCACAGCAAGCTCCCGCTAAAAGCAGCATGTTAATAATCAGATAATCTTAGTAATATTGAACAGGTACATAGATAGGAAAGGTTTAAAAGGTTACGGGCCAAATGTGGGCAAATGGGACTAGCTTGGATGGGGCATCTTGATCAGCATGGACCAGTTGGGCCAAAAGGTTTGGTTCTATGCTGTATAACTCTATGACTCAATTGATGGGAGATTTTTGAACAAGAATTCCCAAGCTCTTCTTCGGAATAGTGTCACAGGATCTTTCATGCCCATCAGAAGTGGAAGGCATAACCTCAGTTCAGAGTCTTAACTGAAAGCCAGCATCTTTGACCACAGTCTTCCCTTCATATTATCATGAAGTGTCAGCTGAGGATTTTGTTTCCAAATCTCATGTGTGGGACTTGAACTCACAAACTTTGGAGAGAAGGAGGATGAGAGGTGACTTGATAGAGGTGTACAAGATGATAAGAGGCATAGATCGAGTGGACAGTCAGCGACTTTTTCCCAGGGTGAAAATGGCTAACACAAGGGGACATAATTTTAAGGTGATTGGAGGAAGGTATAGGGGGGATGTCAGAGGTAAGTTTTTTACATAGAGAGTGGTGGGTGCATGGAACACACTGCCAGCAGAGGTGGTGGAGGCAAATACACTAGGGACATTTAAGAGACTCTTAGATAGCCACATGAATGATAGAGAAATGGAGGGCTATGTGGGAGGGAAGGATTAGATGGATCTCAGAGCAGGATAAAATGTCGGCACAACATTGTGGGCCAAAGGGCCTGTACCGTGCTGTAATGTTCTAATTTCTATGTTCTTTTGACTCAGGGCCTTGGCTGCCATCAACTGAGACATGAGACAGATACTGATGTATTGATGAGGTTGTTTTTTCTTTCTAAGGGTGAGAGGAAATTCACCCGTAGCGTGAACAACTGTTGGGTCAAATAACTTGTGTTTTGTAATAACTTTTTTAAAAGTTTGCAATGTCTCCAAGCCACACTATCCTAAGCTGAAAATATATAATAGTGTTGTAGAGATACAGCACATAAACAGAACTATTTGATTCACCATGTAATTCTTTGATAAAAATTAGGCCAATAGATCTGAGCAAATAAATACAGAACCATTAAATTGCACCATGAACTTCACTTCAACCTAATCCCTCTCCATACTGTTGGGATAATAAAAGATGTTCTCATTTCTTCAACCCTTTTTAAGCTAAATGTTTGGCTAGAAATTTGTCCTTGGTTGGTAATATTAAATGTGCAAAAGGACAGTAGATATTCATCATGCTCCAATTCTGAAATTCAGTTTCTAGCAACATATTCCTTTTTTTTCCACTATTTACTTTTGTAATTTTTATAGTAATTTTATGTCTTTGCACTGAACTGCTGCCCCAAAACAGCAAATTTCACATCATGCAAGTCAGTGATAATAAATCTGATTCTGATTCTGATTAAAAAGATACAGAACAGAAGTAGGCCCTTTGGCCCACTGAGCTCTTGCTGACCATCATGGACCCATTTTTACTCCAATTCTACCCCATCCCAGTTTATTCTCCCCACATTCCCATCAACTCCCCCTCAGATTCCATCACTCATCCACAAATAAGGGGTAATTACAATGGCCAACTGACCTCCCAACCTCTACGTCATTGTGAAGTGGGAGGAAACTGGAGCACTCAGGGAAAACCCACACGATTTCAGGGACCATATACAAACTCCACATAGACAGCACCAGAGGATAGGATTTAGAGCCATGAGGTAGCAGCTCCACACATTGCACCACTTTGAACTTCATCCACTGGCCCTGAGTTCCTTCGGGGAACTGAATGTTGTTACTCTGAGTTTGAAAGTACTGTGGGAGCAATTTCACCAAGACAATGGTTTCTTTTTCAAACAACATTTCTGAAAAGTAGACTAGGAAGCCAAGAGATCAGTTTTCACATGGGAAGCGATTTTATTTTCACCCACTTGTGTTTAATATTGTAAAGGTGTCCATTATTAATGCTTCCATACATATTTTATCTACAAGCAAACTTTATAGCCTGTTTCCCTTTCAATTTATGCTTGCCATCAGATGGAAATGCTAGTAGATGACAGGGTGGCTCACAGCTTGGTTTTATCTCCCTATCACCTACTCCCCCACCTTCACCCACCCCACTGGAATCTAAAATTCTCCCCCATATACATGGGGCAAATGTATTATATCCACAGCAAATAACAGATCTCTTCCTGATCTCTGGGCATGGAAGAAAGGGTTCAAAGACAGACACCCCTTTGGGGAAATTTAATCAAACTGCGTATAATCCATTTAATTCCTCACACCTCTGAATATTCTCTGTGGATGTTGGTGATTTTCCCTGTGGATAATCTCTCTGTCAGACCCCTGGAATGAGATCCACCAACATTGTCCTCATCTTTCATCAGAGAGAGGGACCTTTCTACGAGGTTCCCACCAACACTGCTTCCACTAGAAGAATCGGGTCTACAGCTTGACTCATGACTCCACACTAGTGCCCATGGCAAACGTTGAGGACGCCACAGTGGCACAGCTAGTAGATCAAAGACACAAGACCCGCTGAGTTCCTCCGGCACTTTGTTTCTCTGCAGCTAGTAGAGCCGAGACAGAGACCTGGGTTCAATCCAAACCTCCGGTGCTATCTGTGTGGAGTTTGCAAGTTCTCCCTGTGAATGTGTGGTTTTCCTCCAGGTTCTCCGATAGACACCCACATCCCGAAGATGTTCAGGTCTGTAAGTTAACTGGCCACTGTAAATTGCCCCTAGTGCACAGGGAAGTGGTAGAATCTGGGTGGAGTTGATGAGAAAGGGGGGAGTGGGAGGAGAATAAAAAAATGAGATTGATATAGAATAAGTGTAAGTGGGTGAGTGATGGCTGGCACAGACTCAGTAGTCCGGAGGACCTATTATGATTTTATGTTCTCACTCACATGGAGTGTTAACGAGGAGCAATGCATCATCTTGATCTTCCATCTGGCTAAATGGACCAACTGCCATTTTTTCATTCTCTAACCTGAACTTTGTTCCTCTTTCCCGAGGTGCCACCTGACCTCTCCTCCATCTCCTCTCCTCCCCTCTTTCATCCTTTATTCCATGGTCCACTGCCCTCTCTTACCAGATTCCTTCTTCTTCAGCCCTTTGCCTCTTCTACCTATCACCTCTCAGCTTATTACATCTTCTCCCCCCACCTTCACCACCAACCTACCTTCCCCCCTCAGCTAGACTCACCTATCACCTGAACTCACCTGTCCCCTGCTTGCGTGCGCTCCTCCCCCTCCCCCCACCTTCTCATTCCAGCTTCTGCCCTCTTCCTTTCCAGTCCTGATGAAGGGTCTCGGCCCGAAACCTCGACTGTTTATTTCCCTCCATAGATGCTGCCTGACCTGCTGAGTTCCTGCAGCACTTTTTGTGTATTGCCCCAGATTCCAGCATCTGCAGAATTTCTTGTGTCTTTATTTTCTGTTTTTATGGTTTTTTATGTATATATTTGCATGCCAGAGCGGAATATTACCAACCATTTCAACTAGCTGAAAAACACAATGATGCTGGAGGAACTCAGCAGGCCAGGCAGCATCCGTGGAGAAAAGCAGGCGGGAAATTAGCTGCTGGCTATGGTATAAAATACCTGATGAAGCATATGTTTCAAGTAAACCTTATCTCTCAGGCTAACATGGACAACAGCTCCCATACAAATTTACTTGCAAATTTATTCACCAATTTGAGGTTTACTTTTACTGTGTTGTGGGTAGGAGAAAGAATTGTAACCCAAGCTCTTTGAAGAACTTCTTATGCAGAGTCACAGAATTTTTATTTACTGCCACCTCCATACACAGTCCTGTCCTTAGCTCAAATCTTTTTCAATGCAACACAGTCCCACCACCAAAGGTCAGCCTGTCCCCAGCAGGGTTTAAACTCGCATCCCTCTAATTCTTTGGTGAAAGTTTTACCAATAGAGCAAAGCAAATCAACACTGTATATAGCCAGTAAATCTCACGATCTTCACTTCAGCCTCATCCACAGTTCTCCCTCTCCATCCTGCTATGGACAATAAAAGATACTCTAATTTTTCGACCTCTTTTAAACTAATTAGAAACGTTTGACTAGAAATTTGTCCTTGGTTGATAGTGTTAAAAGTGCAATAGAGCATTAGATGTTCGTCTTGCTCAGTTGAGAAATTCATTTCATTGAATCATAGTCATAAAGAGATATAGCACAGAAACAGGCCCTCCGTCCCACTGAAACCTTGTTGGCCATCAAGCACTCATTCTTACACTAATCCTACCCTAATGCATTTTTATTGTCCCCGCATTTCCATCAACCCATCACCCCTCCCCCCAGATTCTACTATTCGCCTGTACACTAGGGACGATTCACAGCAGCCAATTAATCTACCAACCTGCACGTCTTTGGGACGTGGGTGGAAACCCAGAGGGAACCCACGTGGCCACTGAAAGATCCTTTAAAGTCAATGGACACAGCTGTGGGGTTAATGCTGCTGACTAAGTAGAGACCTTTCTCCTCAAAGCTTTTCCAGTGTAATAGTGGCTATTCATATTTGCCCAATGTGATGGATAGTTCATGCATATTGCATTGCTGTAGTTGTTCTGTAGGGAAGGATGGAAATTCTGCAAAGGTGATATCAGCCAGAGATGCACTGCAAGGTCTGTGTCTCTGAGGAACTGCTCAGGGAGCCTTTCTTCCCCTTCAAAGAGCCCTGTCACGTTTGATTGCCTTGGAACGACAGCAGCAAGCAAACCCTGGGGAGACATACACAGAAGTAACAGTGGTAGTATACCATCTGTATGTAGATGGAATAATAAAAACATAAGAAATAGGAGCAGGAGTCGGCCATCTGACCCATCGGGCCTGCTCTGCCATTCAATAAGATCATGGCTGACCTGGCCATGGACTCAGATCCACCTACCTGCCTTTTCCGCATAACCCTTAATTCCCCTACTATGCAAAAATCTACCTGTGTCGTAAATATATGTGTTTATTGAGGTAGCCTCTACTGCTTCCCCGGGCAGAGAATTCCACAGATTCACTGCTCTCTGGGAAAAGCAGTTTCTCCTCATCTCTGTCATAAATCTATTCTCCCGAATCTTGAGGCTATGTCCCCTAGCTCTAGTCTCACTTAACAGTGGAACAACCTTCCTGCCTCTATCTTATCGATCCCTTTCACAATTTTATGTTTCTGTAAGATCCCCTCTCATTCTTCTGAATTCCAGCAAGTATGGTCCCAGGCGACTCAATCTCTCCTCATTGGCTAACCCTCTCATCTCTGGAATCAACCTGGTGAACCTCCTCTGCACTGCCTCCAAAGCCAGTATATCCTTCCTCAAGTAAGGAGACCAGAACTGCACGCAGTACTCCAGGTGCAGCCTCACCAGTACCCTGTACAGTTGCAGCATAACCTCCCTGCTCTTAAATTCAGTCCCTCTAGCAATGAAGGCCAATATTCCATTTGCATGATGGATTCTGGCCATTTATCCGTTTCTGCTTTTGTTACATTAATGGCCAAGAGATCCATTCTAGTTAAATGCAAGGACCCTATACCTCCTACCACATTTCAATGGTTTTCTCAAACTATAACACGTTTAAACTTAGAAAAAATTAGGAGTGGTACTGTTGATCTTTCGCTTAAATTTGAGGAAGTTTGGAGTCCATTTATTCAGTATTTCCATATGATATAAGCAGACCTTTTTCAAATCCCTTTCAATAACCTTTGAATACAGAGGAGCGGAGCTAACGACATAATAATGTTTTTTTTAACCGAAGAAATATTAGTCCAGTTTTTTTTTGAAGTTTTTGGTTTGCTTTTGTTTGTTATTTTTTTTGATTTGGGGGTTCTTTTTTCATACAATTAAATTTCTTCTCAATTTTTTTTGTATCATGCTCAGTTAACAAGAGAGCGGGAGGTCCTGATTATATATTTTACTCCCTGTGACGGTATATATTAACTGTTATTATTATTATCCCGATCTCTTCGCACCATGTGTATAATCACTAATGTTATGTACATTAATTTGAATGAATTTGAAATTCAATAAAAAGATTGAAAAAGAAAACAATGAAGGCCAATATTCCATTTGCCTTGCTGTATAATAAGCGTTGCTATTTAGAGGCATATACAGCATTGAAGCAGGCCCTTTGCCCCAACTCGTCCACACCAGCCAAGGTGCCTTCCTGAGCTAGTCCCATATGCCAACATTTGGCCCATATCTCTCTAAACCTTTCCTATCTATGAATCTGTCCAAATGTTTTTTAAATGTTGCTATTGTACTCACCTCTACCACTTCCTCTGGCAGCTTGTTCCATACACCCAATGCCCTGTGTATGAAAAACTTGTCTCTCAGATCCCCTTTAAATCTTTCCACTCTCACCTTCAATCTCTTCCCTCTAATTTTAGACAAGTTAAATCAAGTTTATTGTCATGTGTACAAGTACAGTGAGGTACAGGTAAAATGAAAATCTTGCTTGCAGCAGCATCACAGGCACATAGATTCAGACAACACACACAACATAAACAGAGACACAAGAGATTGCAGATGCTGGAATCTGGAGCAACAAGCAATCTGCAGGAGGAACTCAGTGGGTCGAGCAGCATCTGTGGGGGGAGAAAGAATTGTCATCCTTTCCTTCCCCCCCCCCCCCCACACAGATACTGCTCAACCACTGAGCTCCTCCAGCAGATTGTTTGTTGCTACGTAAATTAAATATCCCTACCTTGGGAAAAATTCGGTGACCATCTACATTATCTATGCCTCTCATGATTTTATTGTTCCCCATCTTAAGTTTGTTGGTGGCCAGCGGGAGAAGCATAAGATTGCGGATGAATGCTCCTACGTCAGCACTTTGGTTCATTCAGAGCATTATTATTTACAACAGAATGTGGCAAAGCTGATGTGTACCCACAGATGTGATAAATTATCATCCACTAATTAGAAATAACCATTCACTATTTACCATGGGGTGGATTGATTGGTTTGCACTGTTGCTCCACTTTGTGTGAGAAAATGTCCGTGAACATTGACCGCCACAGAGCTGGAGGTTGGAATGGGGAAAGGGGATGGTTTGGGGAAGGGCTGCAGTGTAACTTACAGGGCACCCTGGCAACAGAATAGTGCAGATGTCGGAAATCTGTAATAAAAGCAGAAAATGTTGGTCATCCAGCATCCGTGGAGAGTGGAACGGAGGTGACATTTCAAGTCACTGAGCTTTCTGTAGAAGCACAGAGAAACTGCACATCCTAGTTCAAGTGGCTAACTTCCAATAAAATATTTCTGGGGTCATTTATGGTTCATGATGTAGGAGAGAGCAGGACCAAAGGAAGGGATTCCCGTACCAGGAATTTGCTCATCCTCTGCTCTCTCCGCTATCTAATGAACCAAATCCCAGTGTGAATCCCATACATGGGATCATCGAGCAAAGGAAACAGGCAAAGTTTGGAGCTCAGGGTCTGTTGGAGAGTCAAATAGGTAAAGATGCACTGCATAGCAGTTTACACACATCACCTAGAGATGTTTTTGATGTCAGTATCCCATTCCCCCATCAGAAAAGACCCACTCTGGTGTGTGGGTAATTCTTTACTGCTAATTAACTGATCCACTCGTGATCCTGGGGTCAGGAATTTGAGACAACACTGCTCCTTCCAACACTTTTCTGCTGATGGTAGGGATATGGGGTGAGGATTTCCAGCCTTATTCTTCAGCTAAGATCAGATAATATAAACCTTTTCAATATAAAGGAATTTTTTTTTGGTTTTTAAGTAATGCAATGATTTGGTTTTCAACAAGAAAATTACACTGGGCACTACTGTGGCGTAAATAGTAAAGCTGCTGCCTCACAGCTCCAGTTATCCTGGTTCAATTCTGTCCTCAAGTGTTGTCCTTGACTATGGAGACACAAGAGACTGCAGATGCTGGAATTTGGAGCAAGACAAAAAGCACTGGAGGAACTCAGTGGGTCAGGCAGCATCTATGGAAGGAAATGGACAGTCAACAGTTCGGGCCTGAAGGCATTCCTTGAAGAGACTTCACAGTGGAGCAGCAAAATGGAGACAGTCCAGATAAAGGCTCTTGACCCGAAACGTCAGCTGCCCATTTCCTTCCAGAGATGCTGCCTGACCCGCGGAATTCCTCCAGCAGTTTTTGAGTTGACCTTGACCATGTGGGTTTTCCCCTAGGTGATCCAGTTTCCTCCTACATGCCAGAGATGTGCGGGTTGGCAGGTTCATTGGCCACTGTAAATAGCCCCAAGTATAAACGGTTGAATCTGAGGGGAGTTGATGAGAATGTGGGGAAAACAAAATAGGATTAGTGTGATTGATGGTCGGCACAGACTTGGTGGACTGAAGGACCTGTTTCTATGCATTATCTCTCTATGACTATGCTTCTATGACCAAAGTAAGAAACTGCTTACCATGTGGAATCATATTTAAAAAAGAAAAATGATGCATTTATATAGCACCTTACAATGAGGTACTTTTCCAGTGTAATGTAAACCATGCTGCAGCCAATTCACACACTGCAAGCTTCCACAAACAGCAATGTGTTAATGACCAGATAACCTGTTTTAGTGATACTCAATAACAGAGTACTGCAGCTGCCTCACAGTTCCAGGAGCCCAGGTTCAATCCTGACCTTTAGTGCTGTCTGCGTGGAGTTCGATTGTTCTTCCGGTGACCATGAGTGGGTTTCCTCCGGGTGCTCCGGTTTCCTCCCACTTTCCCAAGATGTGCTCGTTGGTAGGTTAGTGGGGGTTGTAAAATCCCCCTAGTATGGGTGCATGGAAGGAGAATAGGAAGGAAAAGGGGGGGAGTTGATATGAGAGAGAACATGTTACAGGGAAATAAATGACGAAATGGGATGGATGGGGTTGCTGTGAGAGTTAGAGGAGATTCAATGGGCTGATTGGCCTCCTCCCACACTGCAAGAAAATATGAGAATAAAAAGAAAGAATAAACTAGCTCTGACATTAGATACAGCTTCCCTTTGAAATAGTTCTGCCTGAGACACCATTTCACCTACCATCTCATCCAAAAGACCTCCCTTAGTACTCCACTCAAGTGTTAGCTTAAGTGTTTGTACTCAAACCACTGGAGTGAGAGCTGGATGCACAGCTTGCTGCTACAGGTATCAGGAGATCTACCAATATGACATTAAATTAAACTGACATCTATCATGTGAAACCTTGCCGCTGTCTCCCCTGAGCTTTTTGCAGTGCCTTTGTTCATGTTTCCTACACTTCTTAAATAAACTCTGCCCTTCATACAGTAATTGCATTAAGGACAATCACGGACATTTCTAGGAGAAAGTGTGGCCTTTTTCTCTGTAGCAAAACAAAATAGAATCTATTGTTTCCCCTGTGAATCATTGAATCACACAGCAAAGAAACAGGACCTTCAGCCCATTTTTGTCCATGCCGACATCAAGAACCTTTCTATATTAATCACATCTTCCAGCACTGTAGCTTCTCTGCCCTGGCTATTCAAGTGTTCATTTAAATAAATAACGGGAGAGTCTTTGCCTCCACCACCTCCTCAGACAGTTGTTCCAGATTCCAACCACTTTCTAGGTGGAAAAATTAAACCTCCTACTCCTTGCCTTAAACCTATTTTAAGATGGTTTTAAACACCTTTGCTATGAGGTAAAGATAATGTCTACCCTACCTATATCCCTCATAATTTTGTACACAGCCACTTCCACTCCAAGAAAAACAGACCTCACCTATCCAGTCTCACCTCATAGCTGAAACACTCCAATCCCAGACAATATCATCAGCCGGGGCACTGAGTATAAAAGTTGGGAAGTCATGTTGCAGCTGTATAAAACTTCAGTCAGGCCACATTTGGAGTATTGTGTGCAGTTTTGGTCACCCCATTACAGGAAGGATGTGGAGGCTTCGCAAAGGGTGCAGAAGAGGTTTGCCAGGATGTTGCCTGGATTGGAGAGTATTAGCTACAAGGAGAGTTTGGACAAATGTGGGTTGTTTTTGGAGGCTGAGGGACAACCTGATGAAAGTAAATAAAATTATTATAAAATACATAGGGTAGATAGCCAGAGTCTTATTCCCAGCGTGGAAATGTCAAATACTAGAGGACATGGGTTTAAGGTGAGGGGGAAAAGTTGAAAAGGAGATGATAAATTGGTTTATTATTGTCACATGTACCGAGCTACAGTGAAAAACTTTGTTTTGCATGCCATCCATGCAGATCAATTCATCACACCAGTACATCGAGGTAGTACAAGGGAAAAGCAATAACAGAATGCAGAAAATAGTGTTACAGAGAAAGTGCAGTGCAGGCAGACAATAAGGTGCAAGGCCATGACAAGGTAGATTGTGAGGTTAAGAGTCCATCTTATCGTACAAGACGTCTGTTCAAGAGTCTTGTGTGAGACAAGGTTTTTTGCACACAGAGTGGTAGGTGCCAGGAACTTGCTACCAGGGGAGGTGGTAGAAGAAGATATGAGAGCAACATTTAAGGGCTTATCTCTCCACCAAACCACCGCCATTACAGTACTCACCCCCAGTCACCCTGCTCCTGGCATTTAAATGGCATTTAGACAGGCACATGAACAGGCAGGGAATAAAGGCATATGGACCATACACAGACAGATGGGGTTAGTTAGATTGGCATCATGGTCAGCATGGACATGGTGGGCCGAAAGGCCTGTTCTCTGCTGTACTGTTCTATGACCTATGTTCTATGCTCTATGAATCTTTTTGCACCCTCTCCAGTGCAATCACATCCTTCTTAGAGCGATGTTTTTTTTCCCATGATCTACTCTGATCAGTGCAGTAGTGAGAGCTAGAATAAAAAAACAGAACACTGGAAGAACTCAGTGGGTCAAGCAGCATCTGTGGAGGCAAAAGGTGTAAGTCGATGTTTTGGGTCGAGACCATGCATCAGGGCTGAGAGGGAAGAGGAAAGATCACCAGTATGTAGCAATACGGGGTGGTGGTGGTGGGATAGAGGCTGGTGGGTGATAGGTTGAACCAGATGGGGAAGGAATGATGGGCAGGTGAAGCCAGGAGGGGAAGGGTGTGGGACACAGGTATTCCACATTCCAGCATCTGTATTCTCTTTTATCGTGTGCTAAGACCTGTCCACACTCTTCACTATATGGTCATTTGGTCATTTGAATAAGATAAGATTTCTTTATTAGTCACATGTACATCGAAACACACAGCAAAATACATCCTTTGCTTAGAGTGTTCTAGGGGCAGCCTGCAAGTGTCACCAGGCTTCCGGCGCCAACATAGCATGCCCACAACTTCCTAACCCGTACATCTTTGGAATGTGGGACGAAACTGGAGCACCTGGAGGAAACCCACGCAGACACGGGGAGAACGTACAAACTCCTTACAGAAAGCAGCCGGAATTGAACCCAGGTCGCTGGTGCTGTAATAGCGTTTTTTTTTGGTGGTCCCATATACTAGCTGGAAGATTTTAAAGATCACATGCTGTCACATGCAGAGAGGAAAGATTCATCCTGCTGGCCTGGTCAACAATCCTTCCTTCAACAATTCCAGCAAAAAGAAATTAGCTGTGCTTTCATTCCAAATGCTATTTCTGAACCCAAAATAAAGTTGTGGCATTTCCCAGCCATTCATTGAATGTAAAGAAGTTTGTACTATTTCTGAGAGATGTGTGAGCTATGGAACACAACATTCATCACTGTTTGAGCCCAAAGCTGTAAGTAATATTCAGGGTAAAAATGCCAAGAAATGTAAGAGATATCAGTTTGCTCAGATGCAGATCTCCGCAAATATGTATCGTCCAATGTTAGAAAGTATTGTGGGAGGAGATGTTGGATGATGTGGGTAAGTGTCTGGTCAATATCTCATTGGGCTTAGCTATAAAACATGACTAAGAGCTGAATCCAAAGAGACAGCAGAGTGTCTGTGAGTCCTTTGGACAACCACAGCGATGGAGCAAATTACAAACAATCTGAGGACTTAATTTGACTTCTGCAAAAAACATTACTTTTAATGCCTTCCCTTCACTTTCATTGACATTATCATCATCAAGGCTCTCACTATCAATATCCTGGAGTCACCAATGACCTGAAACTTAATTGGAACAGCTACGTAAATACAGTGGCTCATATCGTGCGGTGAGTGATCCACCTCCCGATTCACATCTACAAGTTAATACCACAATGGATTTTCCACTCACTTGAATCAGCACAGCTCAAACAATACTCAAGAAGCTCAACATCATACAGTCTGCGTGATTGGAACCTTAGCCATCACCCTAAATGTTGCTTCTTTCCACCACGAGCTCACAGCTGTACCATCTCACAGCACGGTAGTGTAGTTGTTAGCATAACGTTATTACAGCGCCAGCAACCCAGGTTCAATTCCAGCCGCCGTCTGTAAGGAGGTTGTACATTCTCCCTGCAGGTGTTCCGGTTTCCTCCCACATTCCAAAGACGTATGGGTTAGGAAGTTGCGGGCATGCTACGTTGGCGCTGGAAGCATGGCGACACTTGCGGGCTGCCCCCAGAGCATTCCACGCAAAAGATGCATTTCACTGTGTGTTTTGATGTACATGTGACTAATAAAGAAATCTGATCTGATCCAATCTGATCTGAATTACTCCAAGGTTAATCTGACAGCATCTCCCAAACCAACATTCGCCGCCACAAGAAGGACAAGGGCAGCAAGGGTACGGTAACATCACCACATGCAGGCTCTCCTTCAAATCGCACACCATCCTGGCCCGGAGATACATCAGTGGTATATGTGCAGGGACATGAGAAGCTGCAGAGAGTAGTGGACTAATTCCAATACATCACAGACACATCCCTCCCCACCACTGAAAGTATCCACATGGGATGCTGCCTCAAGAAGGCAACATCTATCATCAAAGATCCCCACCATCCGGGCCATGCCACCTTCTCACAGCTACCGTCGGGCAGGAGGTGCAGAAGCCTGAAGTCCCACACCACCAGGTTCAGGAACAGCTACTTCCACTCAACCATTCAGTTCTTGAACCAACCTGCACAACTCGAGTCAATATCTCAGTTTAGCCACACTACGACCACTTTGACTACTTTGCACTACAATAAACTTCCTTTTGTTTTTATTTTGTTCTAACTGTGTTCTTTCCTGTATAATTTTCTATTATCTATGTTTAATTTATGTTTCTCTTGTGAATGTTGTGTCTCTAATGCTATGTGCCTGTGAAGCTGATGCAGGTAAGTTTTTCATTGCACCTGTGCTTACATGTACTTGTTATTTTATGATAATAAACTCGACTTTGACTTTGACTTTTGACTTTGGTCTGTCAACGTTGCTCCTGAATCCTGGAACCCCCCTACTCAACAGCACCGTGGGAGTACCTTCACCAGAAGGATGGCAGTATTTCAAAAAGTGAGCTCATGACCACCTTCTGAAGAGCAATTAAGGATGTGCAAAAAATGCTGGCCTTGCTAGTAATACCCACATCATAAAAAGCAGACGACGTGTTCAGTTTTTTTCATATCCCTGGATTGATAATCCAATTCCAACACTAAGGTTACAAATAGATCCTACAATGCCAGACATTAAGCAACATTAATCCTTGAAAAACAAAGGACTGCAGATGCCAGAATCCAGATGAAAAAACAACAAGATGCTGGAGGAACTCAGCAGGCCAGGCAGCATCCGTTGAGAAAAGCAGGCAGTCAACATTTTGGGTCAGGGCCCTTCTTCAGAACTGAAGATAGGAAAAGAGGAAGCCCAATATACATAGGAGGGAAAAGCAGAGCAGTGATAGGTGGACAAAAGAGGGGAGGTGCAGTGGGCACAAGGTGGTGATAGGTGGATGCAGGTAAGATATAGTGATAGGCAGGTGCAGGGGAGGAGGGGAGAGCAGATCCACTGGGGGATGGGTCAAAGGTATGGAGGCAGGTGCCCCATGGGGAGAGGGGAGGAAAAAAATAGGCGAGGAGAAAAAAGGCTAGGAAAGGGAAGAAAAGAAGAGGCGTGGGGGGGGGGTAGTGAAGGTGAGGGGGGGGGGGAGGTTTTGGTTTATGGGAGTGGGAGAATTCGATATTCATGCCATTAAGCTGTAAGGTTCCAAGACAGAAAATCAGGTGCTGTTCCTCCAGTTTGCGTTTGGGCTTCTCCCGGCAGTGGAGGAGGCCGAGGACTGACATATCAGTGATGGAGTGGGAGGGGGCATTGAAGTGACTGGCAACAGGGGGATGCAGATCGCGGTTACGGACTTGAAGAATCCTTGAAAAAATCATCTGTCATGTCCTTTATTTACCTGGAGGCAGATGTCAAGTCACTTCTGAAGTTTTGCACTTTCGTTCCTAAATCCCGATGGTATCCTGTGTATGTATTGTGATGTCTGGGTAACACCCCGCTATTAGTTGTGTCACCATCTCTGTGGCAATTGTATTGATGCCATGTGGAAGCTTAATTAATTAGTTATGTATGTGCAGCAGCTGAATTGGATCGCATCCATAACAGAGCACATTTGATTTCTTACCAGTTAGCTCAGGCACAGAACACTGGCGTGACGTGTCAGCGTGTGGTATAATGGAGCGATGTGATGATTATACTTTTATGTCCAGAATCCCTAATTTACCAGATTATTAACTAAAGCCTTGTCCTTGAGGGACAGCATTGTGGACCAAACCAACACCTCTCCAAGGTGCACAGAGGAAAATTTGGATCGAAGATGTGCCAGACCACTCCTTTTGACCGCTGGCAGGTGGCAGTGACCAGCGATGGCAGAGGTTGGCTGTCAAAACTCTCAAATGGGGACATGAATGGAGTAGGCCACAATAAAAGAAAAACTGTTTTAATTTAGACCTTTTATAACCTCTCTGGTCCCAATTTCACAGTGAGGTCTCCGTTCTGGTCCTTTTTTGATATTTATTTATGTTGATATTTGGGTCCAAACATATTGTAGTTTGGCCTGGGGGTGTGTGTCATTTTCCTTCTATAGAAGGGCATGGACGTCATCACATACAAGGATCACAATGATCTCCTGTGAAGCAGAACTTTGGATGAGCTGCACCTACCACCAGACTCAAGAACAGCTTCTATCCCACCGTTATAAGACTATTGAACAGGCTCCTAGGACAATAAGGTGGACTCTTAACCATACAATCGACCTCGTTATGGCCTTGCACCTTATTGTCTGCCTGCACTGCACTTTCTCTGTAACTGTTACACTTTATTCTGCATTCTGTTATTGCTTACCCTTGTACTACCTCAATGCACTGATGTGATGAAATGATCTGTATGGATGACATGCAAAACAAAGTTTTTCCACTCTACCTCAGTACACGTGACATAACAAACCAATTTACCAATTTACCAAATTGGGAGGTGGCAGATTTGGTGGGGAGCATCCACATAGACAGGCCTAGCAGTAACCAAGGCACAGGTAAAAGCTTCAGTGGCAGAAGATCGGGGTCAAGTGCATGGGGAGGCCAGGAGCAGGGTGTCTGGGGGTGGGTGCTGTAATGGGGGTGGTTTGCTGGAGAGACAAGCTGTGAGAACTGAGGGAATGATGCTGATACTTTATTGCGTATGGATAAGAGGATGTTTTATAAAATGTTACTTAACTTGTTTCTTTCCTATTATGTTGGTCACAGTCACAAGATTGTCAAGATGGTTATCATGGCCTGGGCAGCAGATGTCTCAATAATGGTTATCAGTGTCAGAAATGATAAAATGAGATGCACCCTCAATATTCCTGGGTGTAAACCAGTCTGTTGTCACCTTCATGCATAGTCTAAGTCAAGACGTAAGTACTCTCTCATTTCTTTCCCCTCAGGGAAAGAATGGCTTGCTTTATTTTATGAAATTTGTGGTTGAGAAATGTTGCCACTTGCAATGATATAATTTCTCCGCAGTTCCGAGCTGATGGAATCATCTGTGATGCTGAAAGCTCATGCCAACAGATTGCCATTCAGGGTGGAAGTGAGGGAATTAGGAGGCATTGATGGCAAGATTGCCCATCCAGAACTGCCCTTGAGGAGGTGGTAGTGAGCTGCCTACTCGAACTGCTATAGTCTTTCCAGTGAAACTCTTTCCACTATGGTTTCCGTGCTCTATGACCCTATGTAGTTGGGCATGGAGTTTAAGGATTTAGACCTAGCAACAATGAAGAAATGGCAATATCTTTCCAAGTCAGGAAGGTGTGTGACTTAGAGGGGAACCAGCACTATGCACCTATGTTCCAATGCACCAACTGTCCTTTTCCTCTTTGGTGATGGAGGTCTGGTTTGTGAGCTGCTCCTGGAGCGGCCGAGGTGAGGTAATGGTAGTGTATTTTGTTGATGGGCAACTTTGCAGCCAGTGGTGAAGGGAACGAACGTGCCAATCCAGTAGGCTACTGTTTAGCGTCTTCAGTTTTTTTGGAGCTGCTCTCATCCATCATGCTACGGACTTGCGTCTTGTAGATGGTAGGTTGGGTGTCAGTCATTGCTTGATACCCAGCCTCTGACCTGCTTGTGTGGTTGGCCCCACTGAACATCTGAAAAACGGTGACCCCAGGATGTCGGTGGTGCAAAGAAACAATTGTATAGGCTGTCCTTGGGTAACAAACAGATTCTGTTTTTACAGATGTCTGTAAGTCAATTTTATCTGTAAGTCAGAAGTAACCATACCTCCACAGTATTGTAATGAATGGCATCAAAAGCACATAAGACTGATGAGAAAGAACAAGTACTGAAAGCGATGAGGGGGGAATCTAGTTCTGCCATTCATAGGAATGAATATATGTATGTACATCAGACTTCTGAATTTAATAATATCATTGGAGCTCGTTTGTATGTACGAACGTCTATTAGTCAGATGTTTGTAACCTGGGAATGGAAAGAGTGAACCGTGACATAAAAGGAAACCAACTTTCGTCAGGGTAGCTGAGACTAGCTGAAGTAACAATTGTTTTGTAAGTACATTTATGAGCTGCTAAGTCACTAGGTATCTGATTAGCCAGGGCATCAAAGGTTATGATGAGAAGGCAGAGGAGTGGGGCTAATTGGGAGAATGGATCAGCTCATGATAGAATGGCGGAGCAGACTCAATGGGCCGAATGGCCGACTTCCACTCCTTTGCCTTATGGTCTTATGGTCTTAACATTAATGACATACAATGAAAAATAGCTTGACAATGGGGAATATTGATACTTCAGCTTCCTTTGACTCCTATTCAATTTTCTGTTTGCTCTCTGTACTAAAATATCTTGATCTGAGTTTTTTTGACAAAGTAGAGGTCATTCATTTCCTCAGGAGTCATCACATTGTTATTCATCCATGAATAAATTGGATAAATATTAGATAAAAATCTGCACAGCTGAAGGGAATGTGGAATCCAAAGTAAAAAACCTTGTATATCTGTGGAGCCATGTCACATCTTAACGTAGCTTACATGGGATTTGTAGAGAACCTCTGAAGTCATCCAGGATTAAGACTGGTCAAGGCTCACTAAGCCATACAACTCAATGTTCTTTGAGTGGTTTGTTGTGCTTAACAAATAGTATATAAGTATTGATCTATTGTCCCCAACTGTTTGATGTTTTGTCATTATCAGGAGAAAAGGTGTTTTGATTTGAAATGTTCTGAAATTATCAGCAGTCCGGAAAGGTTGTTGAATCGATTTTAATCTCATGACAACTCTGACATTATTATTTTTAAGGGCTTTGGAAACAATTCTAGACTCAGGAGGACATTGGTTGTCATGTGAATCTTCTTAACAACCTTTCCACACTAAGTCAATGGATAGGACAGACAGTCAATTAAATAAACTCACACCAGTGTGTCAGATTATTCTGTTTATTTCCCTGGGTTATCAAAATTGTGTTTGACTTTCTGTATGATGAACTCCTCCTGCAGTTTGTTCATCTTGTGGCCTATTTTAAAAGTTCATATAAAAACTCAATGGGTTCCTCACAATATTTAGGGATGTTCAGCCTGGTCAATTTTTATGTCTGTTTTAACATACAACCATCTGACCTATTTGTTGTTGATTTTCCTTGGCTTAAATGTGCCCTTGCTCCAGGTCTGGTTTTCAATTCATAATTCTGGTTGGAATTCTACAAACATGCAAATATAAATTTGGAGCAGGAATAGGCCACTCAACTCCTCACACCTAGTCCATTATTTAATATGATCATCGCTAATCTGATTATAATTCAGTTCTGCATTCCATCCACTTGTGGTAACATTTCATCCTCTTGCCTAGCAAGTATCTATATGTCTCTGCCTTAAAGAATTCAAGGTCTCTGCTTTCACAGAGAGTTCCAAAGACTCATGGTGGCATAATTAGTACATTTGCAGATGACGCCAAAATTAGTGGTAGAGTGGATAGTAAGGAAGGTTGTCTCAGGTTAAGATGGGATCTAGATCGACTGGGAAAATGGGCAAGGGAATGGCAGACAGAATTTAACTCAGACAAGTGAGATGCATTTTTGGAAGTTATACCAGGGCAGGACATTCACAGTGAATGACAGGGTCGTGGGAATTGTGGTTGAACAGAGAGATCTTGGGGTACAAGTGCATAGTTCCCTGAAAGTGATGAAACAGGTAGACAGGGTGGTGAAGAAGGTGTATGGCATGAGATCGATCTACTGCTGCTTTAAAAATATTCAAGGATTCTACTTCCACTGCCCTTTGAGATCGAGAGTTCCAAAGATTCATGCCTCTTGAAAGAAAAAAAATGCTCAACTCTTAAATCGATAATCTCTTTTCTTTTAAATAATAATTCCTGGTTCTAGATTCTCCCACAGGAGGAAATATTCCATCCCCATCCACACTGTCAAGGCTCCTCAGGATCAATCAAGGCTTCTTTCACTCCTCCAAGCTCTTGTGGCTACAAGACTGTCCTGTCTAACATTTCCTCATAAGACAGCCTGCCCGTTTCAGGTATCAGTCTAGTAAAACATTTCTGAACTGCTTCCCACACAATAGCATTCTTTCTTAAACAAGGAGACTCAAACCATACACAGTACTCTGGATGTGGTCTCACCAGTGTTCTACATAATTGAAGCATAACCACTCTACTTGTGCCTTCAATTCCCTTTGCAATAAACGATAACACTCTGTTAGTTTTCCTAATCTCTTTCTGGTTGATGTGAAATATAAAGCATGTAATTTGTAATGTTTTCTCAAACGTATGAAGGCTCTTTTATATATAAACAGCTTGTTTCATGTACATGTAGGTAGAGATTCATTTGCAAGGCAGAACACTTAACCTATATAGCTGTTGAATCCTCCAGCTGTTTCAGCTCAGTGTGATCATTACTTTGTCACAAAGCATGCATATAACATGGTTTTCCTGTGTCATAAACTCATAGCATCATACAGCACAGAAACAGGCCCTTCAGCCCAACTCATCCATGCCGACCAAGATGCCCATCTAAGCTAGTCCACTTGTCTGCATTTGGCCCATATCCCTTTAAACCCTTCCTATCCATGTACCTGTCCAAATGTCCTTTAAGTGTTGTTAATGTACCTGCCCCTACCACTTCCTCTGGCAGCTCCTTCTATATATGGACTACCCTCTGAATGAAAAACTTGCCTCTCGGGTTCCTATTAAATCTCTCCCCTCTCACCTTAAACCAATGTCCTCTAGTTCTTGATTCCTCAACCCTGGGAAAATGACTGTGTGCATTCAGCCTATCTATGCCCCTCATGATTTTATACACCTCTATAAGATCACCCCTCATTCTCCTACACTCCAATGAATAAAGTCCCAGCCTGCTCATCCTCTCTTTATAATTCTATCCCTCAAGTTCTGGCAACATCCTCGTAAATCTTTTCTTTATTCTTTCCTCTTAATGGCATCTTTCCTAGAGCAGGGAACAAAACAGAACACAATATTCCAAATGCAACAGCAAAAAGGTACATTTCTGCATACAGATACACTGCAGGGAACAATGTCCTATATGTCCAACTATTTACCACACATGATCCAGAGGCTTCTGTTTCAAAGTACTTTGGGAGAAAGTCTGACATTTGTCCCAAGCTAACTCCATGTGAACTCCCACCATTTTTGAAAGCAGGACATTTAATAACGAGCAAGAGAAAATTATGAATTTCCCTTAAAAAATGGAATTTTGTGCCTCTAGAAAATTAACAAAGTTAATCAATGCAATGGTTAAAGAATAAAAGCTATTTCAATCCACTGTGCTGCTCACAGTGCCACCTGGCAGAGTTTAAACAAGGAAGTGAGATCAAGAAGTAATTGGTGGAATATAAAATGAACTTCCAGTATCTGATCGTATGACTGTACCAAGTTAATAGTTCTACTTCCTTCACACTTTTAGCATCATACATAAATGTGAGGGAGAAATTTATCCTGAGTCCTCAACACGAAACGCATGCAGCAATGTTATACTCAGCTCTAAGCTCATCTGATTCCTCCTAGAGGTGAACACAGCTGCCAGTTGCTTGTGCCACATGTGTTTGGAGAAAGCCACCACAGATGAATTTTACTCAATAACTTGTTCTTTCAACTAACATTGGCTATTTTTGTCCCACTTGGCCTCAGTAAACCTCTTGTTGTATCCAAAGTAAGCCGACTCATTTTCCAGTGCTCCAAGTGAATCAGCCTTAACTGTTTCAACTGACTTTGAGTTGCAGCGCTATATAGTTCCAGCTGATGGAAATATGCACATGCAAAATTATGTAGCTTCACACACATATAGACAGAGCAAATGGCTTGGATTGTAATCTCCTACCCACCTTAACAATGTCAAACTATTTCTAGACATGAAGGATTTGAAGCAAGGTATGGAGGGTCAGAGTTCAAAGGTGTTGATGTTGAAGATCAAGCATAATCTTATTGAGTGGTGAAGTAAGTTCAGGAGGCTATACTGTTCTTGTTCTGATTTCTTAAAATCTACGTCAAGAGCAGTACCTTCTGAGAAATAATATATCTGAATTTAGATTTGACTCAAATTGGGTAAGTTGAGAACGAATCCAGAATTGTTCCAATCATCTGTTAGGAGAGACTAAAGGAGCTAGGGCTTTACTCTTTGGAGAGAAGGAGGATGAGAGGAGACATGATAGAGGCGTACAAAATATTGAGAGGAATAGATAGAGTGGACAGCCAGCGCCTCTTTCCCAGGGCACCAATGCTCAATAGAAGAGGGCATGGCTTTAAAGTAATGGGTGGGAAGTGCAAGGGAGATATCAAAGGAAGGTTTTTTACCCAGAGAGTGGGGACATGGAATGCGCTGCCGGGGGCAGTGGTGGAGGCAGGTACATTGGTCAAATTCAAGAGGTTACTAGATAAGTATATGGAGGAATTTAAAATAGAGGGATATGTGGGAGGAAGGGGTTAGATAGTCTTAGGCGAGGTTTAAAAGTCGGCACAACATGGTGGGCCGAAGGTCCTGTATTGTGCTGTACTGTTCTATGTTCTATGTTCTATCTCCTTTAATATCTGAAGGAGGTAAATTGCACAAAACATTACTGATCATTTATGAGAATTATTTACACCAATTTTATATCTTACAGCTGTAAAATTGGCTGTTGCTGCAATGTAGTAACTATCAGTTTTGGTTGTGCTTGTGGAGGAGTTGGTTTCCAATATCTCCCAAGTATCTAGCAGTGAAAATTGGAGGTAAATATTGGGGCCCCACTCGGATTATAGGAAACACACTAAAAGGTAAAAGAATTCAGGACTGATATTTTGGTGACGTGAAGTTTTCCTCAAAATGAAGCATAACGAACGAATGGGTTTTCACAGCAAAATTTGATGCCTAAGTAATGAAACCTAGGCTTGCTTTAGCAAAAGATTATGCCTGCAAAGAAATACTGGTTCCATTCACTGAGTTTTTATTCTGCAGTACTTGAAATAAATATAGGTAAGGAGAAGGTTTTTAAGACATGGGACTGTTCATCAGTCCAATAAAGCTGATAATATAACTGTGAATTGATTCTGTCATCAGTTAAATGACACAGAAAATTATCGGAACTCAAATCAGTTGCATCAAATAAGAACATGAGGTTTTTAGTCTTCATTTAAACCTGCAGCAGACCGAATCCTTCTTGCCTATTTTTAAGCTCCTTCGAGCATAACCAAATAAACAAAACAAAAGCACTTTTCTTCTGAGAAAGGAAAAACATGTGGAAATTTATTGCAAGGGCAATGGAATACAAAAGTAGGGTTGTCTTCCTGCAACTGAATAGGCATTGATGAGTCCACACATGGAACACTGCATAGAGTTTTGTCCTCCTCATTTAAGGAAATATATGTAGACATCCATTAGAGCTATTCCAGAGAATGTTCACTTGGTTAATTCTTGGGACAAAGGAGCTACCTTACAAGAAATGATTGAACAGGTTGGGCTTATATTCATTGGAACTTAGAAAAATCTGTTGAAACATTAAATTCTGATGGAGCTTTGCAGGTTAGAGATTGACAGGATGTTTCTCCTGGTGAAGGGATCGATATAATTTCAGAAATTGAGTGGCACATTCAATACTGACATGGGGAGGAAATGCTTCTCTCAAAGGATTACAGATCTTTAAAATTTTCTACCCCTGAGAGCTGTGGAGGCTGAGTCACTGAATATATTCAGGACTGTAGTAGATTTTTGGACTGTGGGGAAGTTAAATGTCATGGTGAACAAGGTAACAGATCAGCCAATATCCTATGAACTGGTGAAGCAAACTCAAGGAGCTGCATGTCCTACTCCTGCTCCTACATTTAAGTTACTTAATTCACAAGGAGATTTTTTTTTCACCAATCACTTTATTAGGTTTCTGTAGAGCAAGAAAAGCATAACAGCCAACGTTGCAGTCTAAAATCTGATGAAATGCACTCACTGGGAAGAGGGGACCCTGATCAAAATCCAAAGTTGCACTCCCCTGAAATAATGAAACATGGTCCAATTCTAGCTTGAATTCACAATATTCTAACTTGATGCATTAAATCAGAACCAATACCTTAGATTGAATTAATATAAGATAAGATAACATATCTTTATTAGTCACATGTACATCAAAACACACAGTGAAATGCATCTTTTGCATAAAGTGTTCTGGGGGCAGCCCACAAGTGTCGCCACGCTTCCGGCACCAACATAGCATGCCCAGAACTTCCTAACCCATACATCTTTGGAATGTGGAAGGAAACCAGAGCACCCGGAGGAAACCCACGCAGACACGGGAAGAATGTACAAACTCCTTACAGACAGTGGCAGGAATTGAACCCAGCTCGCTTGCGCTGTAATAAAATAATACAACCTGCGATATTATCATGATTCATTCATGATTGTGCCCATGTGTATAAAGTAACATAAGAACGCAAGAAATAGAAGAGGAGTAAGTTGTAGTGCCACTTACCACAATCATGACTGATCCTCTACCTTGTCCATTTTCCACCCAGTCCCCATATATTCATATCCACCCAATGTCCAAATATTTCAATGCAATTACAATGCAAATGTGAATTTCTGCTCTATTCTGCACATTCTATTTCTGCACATTCAGATTCTGCTCCAACTCCATCCACAAGTTTGCAGACGATACCACTGTAGTGGGCCGTATCCTCAAATAACAATGAGTCAGAGTACAGGAAGGAGATAGAGAGCTTAGTAATATGGTGTCATGACAACAACCTTTCCCTCAATGTCAGCAAAACAAAAGAGCTGGTCATTGACTTCAGGAAGGGGGGGACGGTGCACATACTCCTGTCTACATCAAAAGAGCTGAGTTCAGAGGGTTGAGAGCTTCAAGTTCCGAGGAGTGAACATCACCAATAGCCTGTCCTGGTCCAACCACGTTGGCACCATGGCCAAGAAAGCTCACCAGCGCCTCTACTTCCTCAGGAGGCTAAAAAAATTTGGCATGTCCCCTTTGACACTCATCAATTTTTATCAATACGCCATAGAAAGCATCCTATCTGGATGCATCACGGCTTGGTATGGCAACTGCTCTGCCTGTGACCGCAAGAAACTGCAGAGAGTTGTGGACACAGCTCAGCACATCACGGAAACAAGTCTCCTCTCTATGGACTCTATGTCTATACTTTTCACTACCTTGGTAAAGCAGCCAACATAATCAAAGACCCCACCCACCTGGGACATTCTCTCTTCTCCCCTCTCCCATACAAAAGCCTGAAAGCACGTACCACCAGGCTGAAGGACAGCTTCTATCCCACTGTTATAAGACTATTGAACGGTTCCCTAGTATGACAAGATTGCCTCTTGAACTCATAATTTACTTCGTTATGACTTGCACCTTATTGTCTACCTGCACTGCACTTTCTCTGTAGCTGTGACACTTTATTCTGCATTCTGTATTGTTTTACCTTATACTACCTCAATGCACTGTAATGAATTGATCTGTATGAACGGTATGCAAGACAAGTTTTTTACTGTACCTCGGTACAAGTGACAATAATAAACCAATTCAAATTCCAAATGTCCAACCTTATTTTTGAACATCCTCAATGAGAAACCAAGCCCTCCAGGATTGAGAATTGCAAAGATTGACAATCCTAATGCATAACAATGGTTAAAGTAACTCTGGGCAAACCAGAGGTGAAAGTAAGCAGGTATCAGTAAGAAAGAGGCTGATGCCATGTTTATGAGTAATTTAAGTTACCTTCAACCAAATGTGAAGCATTCCATGACATTTATAAAATACTAGGTCAGGTGGGTCTGCATCTTTTCTCCCCAATTAGTTCAAGGCTTCATGTGGCCTAATTACTCTCAGTTGACTCTAATGGGTGAGCCACGTCATTTGCAAACCCTTCACCAGACTCCCAGAAGAGTCATCCTAACCTGAGCTCCATCATAGCTAGGGATTATCAGGTTGACACAGGAAACAAGTCATGGATGTTGTCAAAGCCTCTTTGAAAAAACTGTAGCAGCCTCACTGACTCTTGAGAGTGAGGTCTATGCTCACTCAAAGTAGAACATAGAACAGTACAGCACAGGAACAGGCCCTTCAGCTCACAGTGCCTGCGCTGAACACGATGCCAAATGAAAATAAATCTCTTCTACCTGCACATGATCCACATCCCTCCATTCCCTGCAGATTCATGTGTCTATCTAAAAGCCTCTTAAATGTCATTATCATATATGTTTCCACCATTAATGTGTGCAGCCTGTTTCAGGCACCCACCACTCTCCATGTAAAAAGCTTGTCCCGCACATCTCCTTTAAAGTTTCCCCCTCTCACCTTAAATGCTTGTCCTCAATTACTTAATTTTTCTATCCTGGGAAAAAGATTCTGACTGTCTACTCTAAAATGGCGAAGGAACATTCAGGAGGGCACGGAGCTCTTGAGTCCATGCATTAGGAACACACAGATTAGATTAAGATCAGATTAGATATCTTTATTAGTCACACGTACATCGAAACACACAGTGAAATGAATCTTTTGCGTAGAGTGTTCTGGGGGCAGCCCGCAAGTATTGCCACGCTTCCGGCACCAACATAACATGTTCACAACTTCCTAACCCATACATCTTTGGAATGTGGGAGGAAACTGGAGCACCCGGAGGAAACCCACGCAGACACGGGGAGGACGTACAAACTCCTTACAGACAGTGACCAGATTTGAACCTGGGTCGCTGGTGCTGTAAAGCGTTACGCTAACCGCTACACTACCGAAGCCCATTGTAAGTGGTGGAATGAACTCCCCACTTCATAAAATCCCTGCTGGCTCCATCAAGCACCTCCTGCCCTACCTGTGGCAGAGTATGCTGTTCTCACACTGGCCTCATCACCCACTTTGGTGCACATTGAACTGCATTAGAAGCAAGTCATCCTTGATTCCAAGAGACTGCCTATAAAGAAAAAGTTTGCACAGTGCAGTACCAGTTCCCCAGTCCCAGGATGATGAGAAATTCATGCTGAACCTCTAAAATCCTGCTCTTTCAAAGAATGAATGGTGATCTCATTGAAATTCTTACAGGAGACACAAGACATTGCAAATGCTGGGATCGGGACCAAACAAACAATCTGCTGGAAGAATTCAGCAGGTCAGGCAGAACCTGTAGTTGACGTGGATTGCTCTTACAAGAGCTAGCGTAGGACCAATGGGATGAATGGCCTTCATTTGTGTTTTACTGAAGGAATAAAGGCAATTCAGTATGGTCCTGGGGAAATGTGGCATTCTCTTTGAAACAATGTTAAATCAAGACTACACAGAGGGAACAGTAATCAAAGAAGAGAAGGAGATATATCCCTGGTGTCCTGACTCACAAAACTACTAAAAACAGAATAGCTAATCATTTATCTCATGCCTGTTTGGAGGGACAGTCTATGCACATATCAGCTGCCCAGATAATATCAATGACTAAACTTAAAAAGCGGCTCACTATCTATGAAGCTCTTCAAGACATCATGAGGAGATGAAAGCTGTTATTAGAAAGCAAATGAGTTCTTTGTCATTAATTAATGCCCATGATTTATCAGTAATCAAGGCATTTGTTGAAATTTTCTTTAAAAGAACAAGACGCTAAAACTACACCAGTCCACAAGTGAAAGTTCTCTCTCCAACTTCTGCTGGCAACGTTAGCCTGTTCAAAATAAATAGGTTAACACTTCAATGAAAATTAAGAACAATGATTTTGGAGTTGGCCTTCGTTTCATGTTCTGGGACTAATTAAGGAATTAGCATAATTTGAAATCATTGCACTCCATGCAAAAGATGCATTTCACTGTGTGTTTCGATGTACATGTGACTAATAAAGAAATCTTATCTTAAGGGCAGTTAGGGATGGGCAATAAATCCTAATATCGCCAACAAAGCTCTCATCCGTAAATGAATAAAAATGATGATTAAGGAAACAAAGACAGAGACACAAGAAATTCTGCAGATGCTGGAATCTGGAGCAATACACAAAAAGTGCTGGAGGAACTCAGCAGGTCAGGCAACAGTCAATGTTTCGGACCGAGACCCTTCATCAGGACTGGAAAGGAAGAGGGCAGAAGCCAGAATAAGAAGGTGGGGGGAGGGGGAGGAGCACACACAGGGAGGCCAACCGAGTCACTTAGCCTATCAAAATCTGCTGGCTAGTAATCCTAACTGCACCCCCCTCTCTTTTAACCATATTTAATTGTGCTTACCTCTTCCAACCTCGCAGAATATTCCAAACATCTGACATTTTGAGGGTAAAGCTCTTCCCAAAATTTTCTGTTGATTCTTCTAGATTTGCATCATTCAGTCTTGCCTTCCCCCTTATCTTAAGATAATATTCCAGCTTTGATTTATCTATACCAGATGTCACTTCATCCTCCTGTAACTTGTCTCACTAAGTTCCACTCAGACCACTCTGTCCTTGGCCACCTATACTGTTCCAAACAAGTTCAGCATTAGAGCAGCCTGCCTTCCAACTAGACACACTCCGCAATTTTGAGAAGAGTAAACAGTCACTAGTTTAGGGAGGGAAAAGACGAGCTTGGGGGGAGAATGTGTCAGAGATGTAAATTCGGAAAACTCTGGCGGGGGGTGGGACCCAAAATAGTGGTGTGGCAGATGAGAAAGTTCAGGCAGATATAAAAGTTAAAATAAGCAAGCCCAGTGGACACGACAGGCAGAGGTAGGACAGGGAGCGAGGTAGTTCTGATCGGCTAAACTACATTTATTTTAATTCAAGAAGGCTGGCAGGTAAGACAGATGAACTCAGGGCATGGATCGGCACATGGGATTGTGATATTATAGCTATTACAGAAACACGGTTAAGGGATGGACTGGACTGGCAGCTCCATGTTCCAGGGTACAGATGCTACATACACAATAAAGGGGGAGGTAAGAGAGGAGGGGGAGTTGCATTTTTGATTACGGAGAACATCATGGCAGTACTTAGAAAAGATATTCCTGGGGGAATATCCAGTGAGGCTACATGTGTAGAATTTAGGAATAAGAGGGGGGGATTACTTTGATAGGATTGTACTATAGCCCCCCCCCCACCTCAATAATCAGTGGGAATTAGAAGAGCAAATACGCAGGGGGTCATAGATAGTTGCAGGAAAATTGGGTTGTAACAGCCGTGAATTTTAACTTCCCTAATATTGACTGGGACTGCTACAGTGAAAAGGGATTAGATGGGGCAGAATTTGTTCGAGGTGACCAGGAAAGTTACAACAATATGTGCGCAGTTCTGGTCGACATACTGCAGGAAGGACGTGATTAAGCTAGAGAGGGTGCAGAAGAGATTCACAAGGACATTGCCGGGACTGGCGGGCTTGAGTTGTAAGGAGAGGTTGGATAGGCTGGGAGTGTTTTCCCTGGAGCAAAGGAGGCCGAGCGGTGACCTTATAGAGGTTTATAAAATCATGAGAGACAGAGACAAGGTGAATGGTCACCATCTTTTTCCCAGGGTAAGGAAGTCTAAAGCTAGAGGGCATTGGTTTAAGGGGAAAGGGGAAAGATTTAAAGGAGACCTGAGGTGTTAGTTTTTCACCTGGACGGCAGTGGGAATATGAAACAAGCTGCCAGTGGTAATGGTAGAGACGGGTACAATTACAACATTTATGAGACATTCAGACAGGTTCATGGACAGGAAAGGTTTAGAGGGATATGGGACAAATGCAGGCAAGTGGGACTAGCTCAGGAAGGCACCTTGGTCGGCATGGACAAGTTAGGCTGAAGGCATTGTTTCTGTGCTATATCACTCTATGTCTCTGTGACTCTCTTATTGATTATGAATTCTGTGACTGTTTAATAAATGGTGGAGGGCAAAGTCCCAATGGAAATGTGACTTTTGTCCAACTCTAAATCTCAATTCCCATTTCAATGTGTTTTAAATGAACCCTGAAGCCCAGAGTAATAAAAGTACAACACATCCAGATGACTAGACCAGGAGTAATACCTGTAGGAAACTAAATGCCTGTCAAAATCATTGCAGATAGGTTTCAGAGAACATGAAAAATGTTCAGTGTTCAGGTACTGGTATTGGTATTGGTTTATTATTGTCATTTGTACTGAGGTACAATGAGAAGCTTGCCTTGCATACTTATTGTACAGGTCAATTCATTACACAGTGCAGTTACACTGAGTTAGTACAGAGTGCATTGACGTAGTACAGGTAAAAACAATAACAGCACAGAGTAAAGTGTCACAGCTACAGAGAAAGTGCAGTGCAATAAGGTGCAAGTCACAACAAGGTAGATCATGAGGTCATAGTCCATCTCATTGTATAAGGGAACTGTTCAATAGTCTTGTCACAGTGGGGTAGAAGCTGTCCTTAAGTCTGGTGGTACGTGCCCTCAGGCTCCTGTATCTTCTACCCGATGGAAGAGGAGAGAAGACAGAATGTCCTGGGTGGGTGAGGTCTTTGATTATGCTGGCTGCTTCGCCAAGACAGCGAGAGGTAAAGACAGAGTCCAAGGAGGGGAGGCTGGTGTCCATGATGCACTGGGCTGTGTCCACAGCTCTCTGCAGTTTCTTGCGGTCCTGGGCAGAGCAGTTGCCGGACCAAGCTGTGATACATCCAGATAGGATGCTTTCTGTGGTGTATCGGTAAAAGTTGGTGAGAGTCAAAGGGGACAAACCAAATTTCTTTATCCTCCTGAGGAAGTAGAGGCGCTGGTGAGCTTTCTTGGCCATGGCATCTACGTGATTTGACCAGGACAGGCTGTTGGTGATGTTCACTCCTAGGATCTTGAAGCTCTCAACCCTCTCGACCTCAGCACCATTGATGTAGACAGCTGCATGTACACCACCCCCTTTCCTGAAGTCAATGACCAGCTCTTTTGTTTTGTTGACATTGAGGGAAAGGTTGTTGTCATGACACCATTCCACTAAGCTCCCTATCTCCTTCCTGTACTCTGCCTCATTGCTGTTTGTGATACGGCCTACAACGGTGGTATCACCTGCAAACTTGTAGATGGAGTTGAAGCAGAACCTGGCCACACAGTCATGAGTATATGAGTGTCATGAGGGCTGAGGATGCAGTCTTGTGGGGCACCAGTGTTGAGAATAATCGTGTTGGAGGTATTGCTGCCTATCCTCACTGATTGCGGTCTGTTTGTTAGAAAGTCAAGGATCCAGTTACAGAGGGAGGTGTTGAGTCCTAGGTCTCAGAGTTTGGTGACAAGCTTGCTTGGGATTATTGTATTGAAGGCAGAGCTGTAGTCAATAAACAAAAGTCTAACGTAGGTGTCTTTACTGTCCAGATGCTCAGAGCTGAGTGTAGGGCCAGGGAGATGGCATCCGCTGTAGACCTGTTCTGGCGATAGGTGAATTGCAATGGGTCCAGGTTGTCTGGTAGGCTGGAGTTGATGCATGCCATGACCAACCTCTCAAAGCACTTCATGATGGTGGATGTCAGAGCCACTGGATGGTAGTCATTGAGGCATGTTACGTCGCTTTTCTTTGGTACCGGGATGATAGTGGTCTTCTTAAAACAGGTGGGAACCTGAGATTGAAGCAGGGAGAGGGAGAGGTTGCACACCTGTCAGACTTCTCTGTGTTTCTAGTCTATTACCATGCACACTCTGTAAGTTACCACACTAAGGATTCCCAAGAGTACATAACCTACAAAGCTCACACAGCTATCAGTGAAGTTTGAGCAGAAAAGACAAGATTTCTTTATTAGTCACATGTACATCAAAACATACAGTGAAATGCATCTTTTTGCTTAGAGTGTTCTGGGGGCAGCCTGCAAGTGTCGCCACACTTCAGGCGCCAACATAGAATGCCCACAACTTCCTAACCCATACGTCTTTGGAATGCGGGAGGAAGCCAGAGCACTCGGAGGAAACCCATGCAGTCATGCGTGGTCATTCTCTCTTCTCCCCCCTCCCATCAGGCGGAATATACAGGGGCCTGAGGGCACATACCAGCAGGCTCAAGGACAGCTTCTATCCCATGGTGATAAGACTATTGAACTGCTCCCTTATACAATAAGATGGACTCTTGACCTCAGAATCTACCTTGTTATGACCTTGTACCTTATTGTCTACCTGCAATGCACTTCCCTGCAGCTGTGACAATTTAGTCTGTATTCTGTTATTGTTTTTACCCTGTACTACCTCAATGCACTGTGTAATGAATTGATCTGTACGAACGGTATGCAAGACAAGTTTTTCACTGTACCCCATAGAAGAGCATAGCAGAGCATGGAACAATACAGCACAATACAGGCCTTTCAGCCCACCATGTTGTGCCGACCTTTAAACCATGCCTAAGACTCTCTAACCCCTTCTTCCCACATATCCCTCTATTTTAAATTCCTCCATATGCTTATCTAACAATCTCTTGAACTTGACCAACGTGTCAGCCTCCACCACCACCCCAGGCAGCGCATTTCATGCACCAACCACCCTCTGGGTGAAAAACCTCCCTCTGATATCTCCCTTGAACTTCCCACCCATTAGCTTAAAGCCATGCCCTCTTGTATTGAGCATTGGTGCCCTGGGAAAGAGGCGCTGGCTGTCCACTCTATCTATTCCTCTTAATATCATGTCTCCTCTCATCCTCCTTCTCTCCAAAGAGTAAAGCCCTAGCTCCCTTAGTCTCTCCTCATAATCCATACTCTCTAATCCAGGCAGCATCCTGGTAAATCTCCTCTGCACCCCTTCCAATGCTTCCACATACTTCCTATGTGTGACAAAGTGCATTGTGATTTCAAATCCAAAATCTGGCATCAGTCTTATGAACCTGTACAAGAGTATATTGGTCTAGTGGTCATCTAAAGACTTGGACTGATGAACTGGAGACACAGTTCAAATTCTACCATGGCAGTCTAGATTTCAAATTCAGTTAATAAATCTGGAATAAAATGTTATTTTTAGTAATGTGACAATCAAATAAGAAATTTTCGTAAAAACCATTATGGTTCACTTATCTATTTCGCCAAATCTGTGACTTCAGACCAAAATGCCCTAGAAAGCCATTTAGTTTAAAGGCAATTGAATGCTGGCCATACCACCACAACCCATACTGTTTCATTTCCTCCTCCTGTTGGACTGGTGACATTTTCTATTATCTTTCTCTCCCTCTCTCACCTGCTAATATTGATAGCAAGAAATGAAAAGGTGATAGAATTACCAGAATGGCTTTTGTGCCCATTTGTTCTTTTATGCCAGGTAACTCCAGAACAAAAATGTTACTCTTATGGATCCAACAAAAATAAGCCCCACACCCATACAGCAATAAATTCATTATTCTTTAAAAAGCAACTTTATTTGAAAAAAATGAAGATCTTAATTCAAAACATTGTCCCAACAGTCAATGATGCCGTCCTTCTCTCCTATGCATAATGAAAGACCCTCTGCAGTGTAATTCAAGTGAGCTGTTCATTGGGTGCAACTATGATTGGACATTTGCCCCCAGTAGAAGTTGACCTTGCTCCTTGATTGAGGTTTAAATTATGGCCCATGTTCTGAATTATTAACATACAAATGCAGTAATATATTATTTATTACAGCTGTAGTGATACAAATGTGTGTACGTTCCTGCATTATGTGAATCAGATGCACTATTTATACAACTTTCCATAGAACATAGAACAGTACAGCACAGGAACAGACCTTTCAGCCCATGATGTCTGTACCAAGCATGATGCCAAATGAAACGAATTCCTTCTGCCTGCACATGATCCATATCACTCCATTCCCTGCATATTCATGTATTCTTGAACACCACCATCATAAAATCCTAAAAGCCTCTTGAACACCAGAATCGCATCTGCTTCCACTGCCATCCCTGGCAGCCTGTTCTGGGCACCTTTGACTTGCCTTGCACATCCCCTTTAAACTTCCCCCTCTCACTTTAAAGCTAATCCCTCTAGTATTTGACATTTCTGCCTTGGGTGAAAGACTGATTGTCCACCCTATGTCTGCCTCTCATAATTTTATAAACATCTGTCAGGCCTCCCCTCAGCCTCCAACGCTCCAGAGAAAGCAATCCAAGTTTGTCCTACCTCTCCTTATAACTATTTCCAGAAACATTTATTTTCCGAACTCCACAAGGTCAGAAGCGAATGCAATCCCTGGGATTGTGAGACAACAGCACTACCTGCTGCACCTCCAGTGACGAGTCATGTTTGAATATGCATCGATAACATCATATTAAGATTTATTTTAGATCATAATTAGGGACAGGAAAATCTGCCCCTTGAACACACCCCTTCTAGGTCAGAAACCCCGAGGATACTGGGTCAGCAGGAAGTGGATAGAAGAGATTGATTTTGCAGTATCAAGGATGCTTCTGTGTGCAAATGGTCAAGTTTAAGTTCTTGAGTACACCCCCAAAAATTTTAAGACCTCCATCACGGGCACAACCTTCCCCACCATCGAAAACATCTTCAAGAGGCGGTGCCTCAAGAAGCAGCATCCACCATTAGGGGCCCTCACCATCCAGGACATGCCCTCTTCGCGTTACTACCATTGGGGAGGAGGTACAGGAGTCTCAGGACCAGCTTCTTCCCCTCCGCCATCAGATTTCTGAACAATCCATGAACCCATGAACACTGCCTCGTTATTCCTCTTGTGCACTATTTTTTATTTTTGTGACATAGTAATTTTTGTCTTGCACTGTACTGCTGCCTCAAAACAACAAATTTCATGACATATGTCAGAGCCTGAAGCCCTGCACTCAATGTCTCAGGAGCAGCTTCTTCCCCTCCGCCATCAGATTTCTGAACGATCCATGAACCCATGAACACTGCCTCGTTATTCCTCTTTTGCACTGTTTGTTTATTTTTGTGACATAGTAATTTTTGTCTTGCACTGTACTGCTGCCTCAAAACAACAAATTTCATGACATATGTCAGTGATAATAAACCTGATTCTGATTCTGATTTTATATCTCACTCTGCACCTTGTAGACCTTCCTTAAGGGCTGTTTCTTTGACCAAAGTTTTAGTTGTTCATCTTTGGTTCATTTTTTTTCACAATGCATTGAAGAAATCAAAAGGTATTAGCGAGAATCGTAAAGCTTGATCGAATCTTTATAGGATAAGAAAGTTTCTGTGACAACTGAAATAAGAATAGTTTATGAAGGCTGGATGTAACAGAGAGCCATTCATCAGAAATTAAGTGGTGGAAAAAACATCTTAAAATCCATTAAAATATAAAATAATATCAATATAAAATTAATAATATCAATATAAAAATATGCCAAGCATCGATAGGGTAAATAGAGTCTTTTTCCCAGGGTGGGAAGGTCACACATTAGAGGGCATAAGGTGACAGCGGGAAAGTTTAAAGGAGATTTGAGAGACAAGTTTTTACACAGAGTGTGGTAGGTGCCTGGAACGTGTTGCCCGGGTAGGAGGTGAAACCAGATACAATAGCAATGTTTAAGAAGCATTTAGATAGACACATGAGCAGGCAGGGAATATAGAGATACTGACAGGTCTGTGGACAGATGGGATTTTTTTAGATTGGCATCATGGTCGGTGCAGATACGGTGGGCTGAAGGGCTCGTTCCTGTGCGGTATGTTCTCTGTTCTAATCCCATGGGCAGCATGGAAAACCAAGCATTCAGTGCTGGGCCAAGTGAAGCTAGCTTGTAGGTGTGGGGCTGCAGCTCAAGCAGATGACAGAGTCTGGATGTGTGATGCAGGCAAACAATGGAATACATAAGAAAATCATGTCTGGTAAAGTGAACAGGACAGGCGGAGGAAGACAGCAAACAAGGTGGGTGGATTGGAATTGGAATTGGTTTATTATTGTCACTTGTACTGAGGTACGGTGAAAAACTTGTCTTGCATACTGATCGTACAGGTCAATTCATTACACAGTGCACTGCGGTAGTGCAAGGGACCAAAGAAGCAACCAGTCTCTTTCTGCAGCAGCAATGTAGTGGGGACTGGTCACCTTGACAATGGGAGGAGGGTGTGAGTTCTACAGGCCACCAGGAGTTAACTACACAAAGGCACCAACTCGGTAGCATTGATTGAGTGATTGAACATTTTCATGAAGCATTACAGGCTGTGACTAACACAGAGTTTGTCTATGATATGTAACCAAACCAGCTGCTTCCCATAAACAATAGAATTCAATGGAATCAATCATTCAGATTTTAGGATCAGTTACAGTACAAAGATATGTTAAAATTCTGAGGAGACCTGCTTTCCATAGTGAGTGTTTTGTTGACCAAGCAGGGTGTTCATCGGGACGACACAGGCACACACACACACACACACACACAATCACACACACAACACACACAAAGACACACATACTCACATACAAACACACATACAATACACACACATCACACACACATACACACACACACACACACAAGCACATACATACACATATAAACATGCACACACACAAACACAAACACAAATACACACACACACAAACACACACAAAAACTTTATGTGAAAAATAGTAAAAAATTAAACAGTTTTTTTCAGCTTTCACGTCTTGATGCGTGACATGGCTTCACATTACAGAAAATCACAATACAGACCGTTTTCTAGGAACGCAAGCCTCCCGTGGCACAGGGTCACCTGTGATCATGGTTGGTCCGATTGTAACATCAACCCTGCATTCCCACCTACCCCTAGCAACCTTCCAGCCTTTTGCTTATCAGACTACTTCTGCCATAAAACATTCAAAGACTCTGCTTCCACCACCCTTTGGGGAAGAGAGTTTCAAAGACTCGCAATCCTCTGAGAGTAAAGAATTTGCTTATTTCTGCATTAAATGAGTGACCCCTTATTTTTAAACAGTGACCCCTGTTCTAAATACTCCCACAGGAGGAAACATCCTCTTGACATGATTACTCTTCCTGTAATGTTCCTTGGGACTCTTTTATGTTAAAAATTTATATAAATACAACCTGTTATTTTTACACATTTCACACCAGTGGCTAAATGTGTTAAATGTAGGATTGAGTCATACAGAATAAGTTTCTATCCCTGGGCTGTGTCAAGATAACTATCAAAACATAAAATAAGAATTGGATACAGGAGGAGGTAAGCTAGCCCTTCTATCCTTTGCCATTCAGTGAGATCATGGCCAGCTCCATCTTTGTTCATTGCTCCATTTCCCTCCATTTCCAAAATCCCAAATTCATTATACAAGCATCTGTCTCAGTCTTCACTATATTCACTGACTAAGCATCCATCACCTAGGTCAACATTATCCAACATAATGTACTCATCATCCTCGAGTTATAAAGCAAAAATAATTTAATCTAGGAAAATACATCTCCAGCAGAAATCTTGGAAGGAATCTTGGTCACTTAAGATTACAGTAAGATGGACTCTTGACCTCACGATCTACCTCATTGTGACCTTGCACCTTACTGTCTGCCTGCACTGAACTTTCTCTGTACTGTAACACTTTACTCTGCATTCTGGTATTGTTTTACCCTGTACGACCTCAATGCTCTCTGTACTACCTCAGTGCGCTGTGTAATGAATTGATCTGTATGGACGGTATGCAACTTGAGTTTTTCACTGTACCTTTGTGCATGTGACACAATAAACCTACTTACCAATTTACTTTTCCATCCCAAACCCTAACCCCAAATCCCAATTATGAAGTCCCAACTGAGAATAAATAGAACTGAGATCAGTTAAGTGGCACTTAGATAGGCAAAGCATGGAAGGATGAAGTCCAAATGCATGCAAGTAAGATTAGTGTGGATGGGCAGCAAGGTCCACATGGACACAATGGGCCAAGGGACCCATTTCTGTGCTGTATGACTCTATAACTGGCTTAAATTAGCCATCAAGCTTGGGGTTACACCATTCAACAAAGGTTGGCCACTCAGTGTCTAAGCAGTGAAAACATTCATTGTGTGAACTTCCAGAACTGGCATCCATTTTTTGTCATATAAACAGAAAATGTTGGAAACACTCAGCTGGTCTGTGGAAAACAAAACAGGGTTACCATTTCGACCTGTGGGATAGAGATTGTTATTAAGTTCTTTCATTGTCCTGCCGGATCCATTGCCAATTTGGCACAGTTCATAAGAAAACAATGCCTAAGACTGAAGACATAAAATGCATTGACTGTTGCACCTGACTCCCTTGGCTCAGTAAGTTGCCCTCCTGTGTCTCAGTCAGGAAGTGGTCAGTTCACATCCCACTCAGGGGACTTTGCTACTGCAGTGTTGTGCTGAGAGTGTGTTCCACTATTGGAAACACAGCTTTTCAGATGAGCTGTTGGACTGACCCCCCAATAATTCTCTCAGGTGACTTTAAAAGATCCTAGTGCATTCATCTGAAGAGCATGAAGGATACTCCAACACCCTGGCCAATACTTATCATTCCACCCAAATAATTGAAATGACGTTTAAAAGCCATCTAGATAAGTACATGGATAGGAGAGGTTTAGAGGGCTAGGGGCCAAATGCGGGCAGATGGGACTAGCTCGCTGGGCAACACAGTCAGCATGGACGAGTTGGGCCGAATGGCCTGTTTCCATGCTGTAAGACTCTGCGACTCTAACAGAAGACATCCAAAAGCAAAATGCGGCAGATGCTGGAAATGTGAAATAAAAAGTGGAAGAAACAGAACTAAGGAAAAGGCATTGACCCAAAGTGCTTCTCTCTCCACAGCTGCTGTCTGACCTGCTGACTACTTCCAGCACTTTCTGTTTTCATTTTTATGTTAAATAGAATATCTGGTTGCTATCACATTGCTAGTCGTAGAAACTAGCTGTGCACAAATTAAAGACTGGGTTATATAATCAAGAACACTGCTAAAGTACCTCATTATCTGTGAGATCTCAATATCATGAAAGGTTCTATGTAAATACAGGTTATCCTACTTTCCCTCTTTCCGCCCCCTGAACATTAACCGGGACAGAAGTAGAAAGTGGGTCCAAAGTTCTTAAAATGTATTGAAGAGGTGATGCAAGAGAATGCAGGTGCTATAATCTGGAGCAAAAAGCAACACTGCTGGAGGAACTCAGCAGGTCAGGCAGCATCTGTGGAGGAAGAGGGATGGTCGATGTTTCAGGCTTTCTTTTAATTTGCTATATCTATTGTTTTTAAAGGGCTCTGACTATCCAAGCCTTTTAGAATTTGTTCAAAGGTATTTGATAGCAGCCACACACACAAAGCTGACAGGGTGCTCCCAATAGCAGGGACACCGGAGGCTTAGTCACCAGTTGAAGCACACTGCCTTGGCGAGGGAGTTTGGCACATCCAACTCCCCACTTCTAGGACAAACGGGCACCACTGGCAGTGACACTGTGCAGCTAATTGGATGAAGCGCAATCCAGTCCTATAAAGGAAGAGAATGCCTAAGGGCAGAAAGAATAAGAGAAGAAGTGCAAGGATGGGACCAGCTGAGTGAGATAAGTCAATAGACTTAGGAAAAGCACCTCCACCAGCATGCTGAAGCAGATGTTTAAGTTTCTTGCACCCAACCGATAGATTGACTTGTTATGTCATAGACTGTAACAGTTGCAAATCATTTTTATATCCTCTGCAGATCTCTCATGGCACTTAATAATCACAGGGGAAGTGAACCATATAACACTCCATGTCTTATACTGCTGCCAAGATGGGGTTGTGTTTAACTCAAGGTATCTGTCTGGTGCTGCAGATTCTCATTGTTATGATCAGATGGTCCAGAAAAGTTAATTCCTGTCAGTGAATCAGGTTTGAAGATTGATAAATGCTTTTAAATTTCCAACTCCAACACAAGATGATTTACCCCTTCTTTTGAGACGTTGAAGTGTGAGAATTGATGTGCAAATGACATTCTCAGAAGTTTCACCTAGAAAAGGATCACAGATCAATTCAAATAATTAATACAACAGTCCAGGCTGTAATGGGCCTGATACATATTTAATCACAACTTGAGGAAGTGGAGAGAGATTCTTTGCAGATCATGTACCCAACAGAGTCAAAGCATGCGGACAAGATCTGAACACCTTGCAACCACGTGGTAGAGGTGCTTTATGTGGGAGGTATGTTTGGTATAATGTGATTACAGTTTAGTCCACTTAAGGCTGCAGTAGTTTGAATTTTCAGCACTCACCCTCTATTCCAGCTCTTCAGAAGCCTGTACAGTTAAGTATAAATTAATAAGGGTAATTTTCTGATAAGTATAAGGTTTTTCAGCTCACGCCCCCATCCTCCCCATTGTAAATGGTAATTTGTTAATTGTTCATTTATCCACTTGAGTCAAGCTGGTGTACATATCACACTCTGAGTGCTCCCTAAACAGTGCTATTATTGTAAATATAAAGGAGCATTTTTCCAAATAAATTAGTTTTTTTGTACTCCGACACTTCTCTTAAAGCTGTCGCGCCCCAAAAACTCTCAAGGAACACGTTAGCTTGAGCCAATTCCCTGAGGCTGCGATGCACCAATTGGCTTGCTACCTCTGGTTGGACATCATCCTGGATGCTTTATCACATGACTGCCCACCTCCAATCATCCAGTTCTGTTAAACAATCTCCTTTATCCTTTTCCAATATTCAAATGATTAATAAACATAAGTGTACTAAGAAGATTCAAATTCACATTATCTTCTCATACTGCTATGAATTTTCTCTCGGTTATTGCTCACATACTGTAGCTGTTCAGGTGGTTAATTTTGCACTCTTGGAGACTCAGAATAAGAATCAAGTTTATTATCGTCGACTTATATGTTGTGAAATTTGTTGCTTTACGGCAGCAGTACAGTGCAAAGAAATAAAATTACTATAAATTACAAAATAAATAAATAGTACAAAAAAAGGAATAACAAGTTAGTGTTCATGGGTTCATGGACCATTCAGAAATCTGATGATGGAGGGGAAGAAGCTGTTCCTAAATCATTGAGTGTGGGTCTTCAGCCTCCTGTACCTCCTCCCTAATGGTAGTAATGAGAAGAGGGCATGTCCTGGATGGTGTTGGTCCTTAGTGATAGATGCTGCCTTCTTGAGGCACCGTCTCTTGAAGGTGTCCTTGATGGTGGGGAGGGTTGTGCCCATGATGGAGCTGGCTGAGTCTACAACCCGCTGCAGCCTCTTGCAATCCTGCATATTGGAGCCTCCATACCAGGCTGTGATGCAACCAGTCAGAATGCTCTCCACCGTACATCTATAGAAGTTTGTAAGAGTCTTTGATGACATATCAAATCTCCTCAAACTCCTAACGAAGCAGAGCGGCTGGCGTGCCTTCTTCGTGATTGCATCAATGTGTTGGACCCAGGATAGATCCTCTGAGATGTTGACGCCCAGGAACTTGAAGCTGCTCACCCTTTCCACCACTGATCCCTCAGTGAGGACCGGTGTGTGTTCTCCTGACTTCCCCTTCCTGAAGTCCATAATCAGTTCCTTAGTCTTGCTGACATTGAGTGCGAGGTAGTTGTTGTGACACCATTCAACCAGCCAATCTATCTCACTCCTGTATGCCTCCTTGTCACCATCTGAAATTCAACCAACAACAGTGGTGTCATCGGCGAATTTATGAATGGCACTTGAGCTGTGCTTAGCCACACAGCCATGAGTGTAAAGAGAGTAGAGCTGTGAATTGCCAGAGATGACAGAATAGCTGCCATCAGGGATAGAAAAACAAGTTCACTCCACAGCATGCCCTGAGCTTTCGGTGTCCTGCCACTTTAATTCCCAATCCCACTGACCTATCTGTCTGTGGTCTCCTGCACTAATACAACGAGACTCAATGCAGGTTTGAACAATGCCTTTCTTTGAACTAGCCATGTTGCAGCCTGCTGGACTCAGAATCAAACTCCAAGTAAGTCGCTCTTTCTTTCCGTCTGTGACAGAACTGGCCAATTCTAACAGCCACATATCTGTGATTTTGCCTTAGTTTTTCTTTTCTCAATTGGTATTGTCTGATCTGCTGGGCATGTCCCACAACCTTGCTGTAAGCAACATATAACACAGACACAGAAGCATAATCTGTTTCCAACTGCCACGGTAACCCATTTGAACATAGAACATAGAACACTACAGCATAGTACAGGGTCTTCGGCCCACGATGTTGTGCGAATATTTTACCCTGCTCTAAGATCTATCTAACCCTTCCCTCCCACATAGACCCCTATTTTTCTGTCACCCTATTTCACCCTCTGGTCTCACCCTATCAAAGAGATTCTTTGTTCTACTCGTCCTTCCCCCATTTTCTCTGCAACTGGAAACCAATTTGTTTTCTCTCTCTCCCTGTTATGATGAAGGGTCTTGGACCTGAAACATTAACTCTGTTTCTCTTTCCACTGATACTGCCTAACCTGCTGAGTACTTCCAGCATTTTCTGTTCTAGTGAATTAAGGAATGGATGAGGTGGTCACCAGCACTTCATCAGGTAACTGAGGGTCCTGCAGAAGGGAAAGTTGTGGGTGGGAATCTGAGCAAGGAGAATATTTCAGCTCCTCTTTGTGTCCACGTGGAACTTTTTCACTTACCTGGAGGGCATATTTGTCTTTCTCACCTGCAGCTAACCTGCTGAACCCCTGGTGAGAACATCATTGCAGATCCTCTTGTTCGGGCCCCTGTTAAAAAGCAGACACAAGAGATGGCAGGTGCTGTGATCTGGAGCAAAAGACAAGCTGCTGGAGAAACTCAGCAAAGAGGCAGCATCCGTGAAGGCAAAAGATAGTCAATGTCTTGGGTCAATAGTAGTAGGAGTGAGAATGGAGAGGGGATCAGAATAAAGAGGTGAGGGGGAAGGGTGAGGCAGGATGTGGCAAGCTATAGGTGGATCCAGGTGGGGCAGGGTTGATGGGGAGATGGATGAAGGAAGTCAAAGTTGATTTTATTGTCGTATGCACAAGTATGTGTATGCACAGGCGCAATGTAAAACTTATTTGCAGCAACATCACAGGCACATAGCATCATATCAGCAGCATTTACAAGAAAAACATAAATTAAACACAATTTTTAAAAGAAAGAACACAATTAACAACAAAAATCAAAGTCCATTTTAGTGCAAAATGATCAAAGTGGTCATAGTGTTGCTATACTGTAGTGAGTAGGATTTTGCTGGTTGGTTCAAGAACTGAATGGTTGAAGGGAACTAGCTGTTCTTGAACCTGGTGGTGCGGGATATCAGGCTTCTGTACCTCCTGCCCGATGGTAGCTGCGAAAAGATGGCATGGCCCAGATGATGTGGGTATTGTTAGCAAGGCCAGCATTTATTGCACATCCTTAATTGCCCTTCAGAAGGTGGTCATGAGCTCACTTTTTGAAACACTGCCGTCCTCTGGTGAAGGTACTCCCACGGTGCTGTTGAGTAGGGGGTTCCAGGATTCAGGTGCAACGCTGACAGACCAAAGTCAAAAGTCAAAGTCAAAATCGAGTTTATTGTCACATGCACAAGTACACACAAGCACAGGTGCAATGAAAAACCTACTTGCAGCAGCTTCACAGGCACCTAGCATTAGAGACACAACATTCACATGAGAAACATAAATTAAACATAGATAATAGAAAATTATACAAGAAAGAACACAATTAGAACAAAATAAAAATAAAAAGAAGTCCATTGTAGTGCCAAGTAGTCAACATAGTCATTGTGTTGTTACACTGAGATAGTGATTAGGGTTGTGCAGGTTGGTTCAAGAACTATATAGTTGAATGGAAGTAACTGTTCTTGAACCTGGTGGTGTAGAACTTCAGGCTTCTGTACCTCCTGTCCAATGGTAGCTGCAAGAAGATGGCATGGCCTGGATGGTGGGGATCTTTGATGATAGATGTTGCCTTCTTGAGGCAGCACCTGCTGTAGATACTACCGATGGTGGGGAAGGATGGGCCCGTGATGTATTGGGCAGAGTCCACTACTCTCTGCAGCTTCTTATGCTCCTGTGCATTTGAATTGCTGTACCAGACTATGATGCAACCAGTCAGGATACTTTCAACAGTACATCTGTGGAAGTTTGTTAGAGTGTTTGGTGACAAGCCAAATCTCCTTAACCTCCTAAGAAAGTAAAGACACTGGCATGCTTTCCTTATGATTGCATCTATGTGCTGGGCCCAGGACAGGTCATCTGATATGTTAACGCCCAGGAATTTGAAGCAGCTGACTCTCTCCACCGCCAATCCCCCAATGTAGACTGGCACATGTTCACCCTCCTTCCCCTTCCTGAAGTCAACAATCAGCTCTTTAGTTTTGCTGACACTGAGCAAGAGGTTGTTGTTCACTCAACCAGGTGTCCTATCTCGCTCCGGTAATCTGACTCATCGCCACCTGTGATTCATCCAACAACAGTAATGTCATCAGTGAATTTGAAGATGGCATTGGAGCTGTGCCTAGCCACACAGCCATGTGTGTATGGAGAGTAGAGCAGGGGGCTAAGCACGCAGCCTTGAGGTGCACCTGTGTTGATGATCAGTGAGGAGGAGATGTTGTTACCTCACTGATTGAGGTGTGCTGATGTGGAAGTCAAGGATCCAGCTGCAGGGGGAGATACAGAGGCTCAGGCCTTGAAGCTTGGTGATGAGTTTGGATGGGATGATTGTGTTGAACACCAAGCTGTACTTGATGAACAGCAGCCTGACATATGACTTCTTGTTGTCCAGATGGTCCAGAGCAGAGTGAAGAGCCAGAGAAATCACATCTGCTGTTGACTTGTTATGGCGGTAGGCAAATTGAAGCGGATCCAGGTCACCTCTGAGGCAGAAGTTGATTTGCGCCTTAACCAACGTCTCAAAGCACTTCATTAAGGTTGATGTAAGTGCTCTTCTTGGGCACCGGTACAACAGATGACTTTTCGAATCAGGTGGGAACCTCAGACGGCAGAAGCGAGAGGTTGAATATAAGGGGTGGAGATGGTGACAGAGGCTGGGAGGTGATAAGTGGAGACAACAAAAGGCTGCAGATGATGGAATCTGATAAGAAAGGAAGGTGAAGAGGGGAGCCAGCTAAGGCAGATGGGAAAAGTAGGGGTAGGGGAGAGGATAGGGACTGAGTGGATAGAGTGAGTGCGTGATAGGCAAATGGAAACAGGTGAGGGAGAAGAAAGAGGCTGGAAACAGGGGAGGGGTGGAAAGAAGGGATGTGTGAGAGGACCTGGGTGGATCAGGAGGAGAGCAAGAGGAACAGGGGAGAACAGGTTACCTGAAACAAAGTTCATGCTGTTGAGTTGGAGACTACCCAGGCAATACGAGGTGCTGTTCCTCCAGTTTGCAATTGCCCTCACCCTGGCAGCGGAGGAGGCCAAGGACAGACAGGTCAGTGTGGGAATGGGAAGGGGAGTTGAACTGGCTCGCAACCGGGACCCTGAGATGGCCGTTGTGGACAGAGAGAAAACCTTGCTGAAACTCCATTAACTCCATCCATCTTCCGCAAGCGTGAGGCTCCTTGCCCGAGTCCAGCTCGCACCTCATCCACCACACGAACCAGCAACGTCAAACGGAAAAGAAGATGGGGTTCCGCCATGCAACTGCTCATCCAAAATTCTCGCCCAAGTGGGGAATGAAAATTCCGACCTGTTGCATGAGATTACACACGGCTCCAGCAGAGGGAGCCTATTCTTAACCTTGCCAGTCAGATAGTGAATCACCAGCCAAGATACAAATGTTCAACAGATTGGGACTTGACTCCTGAGATAGTAATCTGAAGAGGAATAAAGATGATGAGCTCATGGAGAGAATGGCTTCTCCCAGTTCTCTAACCAATGTTCCTCCATCAAATAACATCAGAAAAACAGCAGATTAAGTAGCCATGCGTCTCCTTCATGTGGAACCTGTTGAGTGCAACATCCTACGGTTTTAGTTTGCGACTTCTCCAAAATCCATGGTGTTTTGAGATCTGGCAATGCAGAATAGAATTGCGTCTCTCTGTCTTTATTCAAGCCTATTTACACTTGTATGACTTGCATTGAACTAGTTATCATTTATAAGAACGGCAGTGTAGAAGTTAGCATAACGCTATTACACTGCCAGCGACCCAGGTTCAATTCCGGCCGTGTCTGTAAGGAGTTTGTACGTTCTCCCCGTGCCTGCGTGGGTTTCCTCCGGGTGCTCCGGTTTCCTCCCACATTCCAAAGACGTACGGGTTAGTATAGGTTAACATGGGTGTAATTGGGCGGCGCAGGCTCGTTGGGCCGGAAGGGCCTGTTACCGTGCTGTATAAATAAAGTTTAAAAGTAAAGTAAAGATTTGCATTTCTAATCTGCTTGTAATGCAGTAAAACGTATGTTTGTTACCTCCAGATGCTCATCGCTGGCACATTCAAGAAGCATGGCCCCGGTACAGAGATGCTGCTGAATGTTTCTCATGACAAGGTTTGGCTCCATTTGCCAACAATGTCATCAAGAGTAGAAAACTGCATCCATATCCACTTTAGCCTGTGAGTCTGGTAGCTATTTAAAAAGAGAATGAGCGAGGCAATCGAGAGGGCTGGGTTTGGTGGAGCAAAAGGGAGCAACAGGAAACACAAACTTCGAGGAAAAGGAAAACAACTGTGACCAAGGAACTCCACAAAGAAGCATAAATAATACTTTCAAACAGATCTTCCAAAGAGGTTGCACCTTTGTGTAGCGGGTAGCGTAACACTGTTACAGCGCCAGCAACCTGGGTTCAATTCCCGCCACTGTCTGTAAGGAGCTTGTACGCTCTCCCCGTGTGTCTGCGTGGGTTTCCTCCGGGTGCTCCGGTTTCCCCCCACATTCCAAAGACGTACGGGTTAGGAGCTGTGGACATGCTATGTTGGTGCCGGAAGAGTGGCGACGCTTGAGGGCTGCCCCCCACACATTCTCAGTAACGCAAAAAGACGGATTTCTCTATGTGTTTCGATGTACGTGTGACTAATAAATAAATATCTTATATCTGTTACGGACTCAGTGAAAGTCCCTTTAAGATAGAGAGTGTGTGTGTATGTGTGTGTGGGGCGTGCTTACGTCAATAGAAGATAAAGGACATAATGACGTTGTTGAAGAAGAAGAAGAAGGAGAGAGAGAGAGAAGGGAGAGAGACACCAGCCTGCTTGTTTTCTCTATCGATGGATGAGAAACAATAACTGTGTTTGCCACTGAAACCCATGTATGGAAGTTGGAAGTAATCCGGTGGAGTTCACTTTGTTGCTGACCTGTAGAAGGAAACAGGTATTTGTGTGTGGACGACCACGGTTCGGATGCTTTTCGGGGTGAGGAAGTCACTACCGAGTAAACACTGAAGTGTCGTTTGGGTTCCATCGTGGAACATTTGGATTTCGTATGTACTCTCTCTATGTTTTTCTACATCTACATCTTATCTTCAGACAACGGTGGTTGTTGAAGAAGCCCTTGCTCATGTTTCACCTTATGGCTTGCGGAACTGAACTTTAAGAACCATTTCCGGAACTGGGAGTTTTGGACTTTGTCACACACACACACGAAGAGTTTAGTTTTGGGATTAACGTTCGAGGTTTAACATTCTTGAATTCTAACATACTAACATTTTTTTTTTAACTTTTATTTTACGTATTATCATAAGTAGTGATTAATAAAATAGTTTTTAACACTGAATCATGCTCAGTGTGTTTCTTTTGTTGCTGGTTTGTGACATATCTTAATTGTTATTATTGAGTTATTTGAATGAATTCAATTAATACTAACGGTCACTTTCGTTTGGTATTTGTATAAATACTGCATGTAATGTCTTTATTTATTCCTTTTCAAGTTGGAACATACACAGTACTCCAACTGTGTCTTAATTAATGTGTTATCATCTCCCATAATCTCCCTGTGGTATCACAGGTCACAGACGTTCAATCACAATCCACTCCCACCATCACTCTGCCTTCTATTATCAAGCTAATTTTGGATTTCCATCTTGTTCTGGATCCCATGGGCTCAAAGTTCTTCGACCAGTGGGACCTTGGCAAAAGCCTGACTCAAGTCCACATAGACCACATCAACTGTACCACCCTCACCAATCTACCTTGTTACCTCTTCAAAAAATTCAGTCAATGGTGACCGGCTAGGAGTAAAAAATGTAAAATAATCAAAAGTACTTTTGTATTTTCCTCAGGCCTTTTATACAGCTCTCTGGCAGGAAAGACTGTGGCCTCAATCTGCCACTTTTAATGTATCTGTAAAATTAATAGTCGTAAATGAAAACATTTAGTTGTGTAACTTATAATACACCAAAGTAACAGTTAAGGGAAATAAACATCTGACCCAACAAGAAATGAATCACATTACTGCCTACCCACCCTCTCCCCACATTCTCCAATCCTTCCTCTCAGTCGAGAAACACATTTGTCGCTGCAGGCAATTTCCATATGCGTTCACAAAAGAGCAGTCCACTCAGCCGGTCTAGTCTATGCCAGCCTTCAGACCAATTCCATTGTTCCCCTTATTTCCAAGTAACCCATTCTCTCTTATGTGCCCATTAACTTCACCTGACTCTCTTATCACCCACCTAACTAACAACTTACATAAAACATAGAACAATACAGGCACAATACAGGCCCTTCGACCCACAATTTTATGCCGACCTTTAAACCTCACCTACGACTATCTAACCCCTTCCTCCCACATATCCCTCTATTTTAAATTCCTCCATATGCTTATCTAGTAATCTCTTGAATTTGACCAATGTACCTGCCTCCACCACCACCCCAGGCAGCGCATTCCATGCCCCAACCACTCTCTGGGTAAAAAACCTTCCACTGATACCTCCCTTGAACTTCCCCCCCATTACTTTAAAGCCATGCCTTCTTGTATTGAGCATTGGTGCCCTGGCAAAGAGGTGCTGGTTGTCCACTCTATCTATTCCTCTTAATATTTTGTACACCTCTATCATGTCTCCTCTCATCCTCCTTCTCTCCAAAGAGTAAAGCCCTAGCTCCCTTAGTCTCTCATCATAGTGTATATTCTCTCAACCAGGCAGCATCCTGGTAAATCTCCTCTGCACCCTTTCCAACACCTCCACATCCTTCCTATAATGAGGCAACCAGAACTGGACACAGTACTCTAAGTGTGGTCTAACCAGAGTTTTACAGAGCTGCAACATTACCTCGTGGCTCTTAAACTCAATCCCTCAACTTATGAAAGCTAACACCCCATAAGCTTTCTTAACTACCCTATCCACCTGTGAGGCAACTTCTAGGGATCTGTGGATATGGACCCCAGATCCCTCTGCTCCTCCACACTACCAAGAATCTTGCCATTCACTTTGTACTCTGCCTTGGAGTTTGTCGTTCCAAAGTGTACCACCTCACACTTCTCCGGATTGAACTCCATCTGCCACTTCTCAGCCTAGCCCTGCATCCATTCCCTCTGCAATCTTCGACAGTCCTCCACACTATCCACAACACCACCAACCTTTGGGTCGCCTGCAAACTTGCCAACACACCCTTCTACCCCCTCATCCAAGTCATTAATAAAAATCACAAAACGCAGAGGTCCCAGAACCGATCCTTGTGGGACACCGCTAGTCACAGCCCTCCAATCTGAATGCACTCCGTCCACCACAACCCTCTGCTTTCTACAGGCAAGCCAATTCTGAATCCACATAGCCAAGCCTCCCTGGATCCAATGCCCTCTGACCTTCTGAAGAAGCCTACCATGTGGAACTTTGTCAAATGCCTTACTAAAATCCATGTAGACCATATCTACTGCACTACCCTCATCAATCTGTCTGGTCATCTCCTCAAAGAACACTATCAGGCTTGTGAGACATGATCTTCCCTTCACAAAGCCATGCTGGCTGTCCCTGATCAGACCATGATTCTCTAAATGCCCATGGATCCTACCTCTCAGAATCCTTTCCAACAGCATGACCACCACGGACGTAAGGCTCACTGGTCTATAATTCCCTGGACTATCCCTACTACCTTTTTTGAATAAGGGGACAACATTTGCCACCCTCCAATCCTCCGGTACCATTCCTGTGAACAACGAGGACTCAAAGATCCTAGCCAAAGGTTCAGCAGTCTCCTTGTGGAGCAGCCTGGGGAATATTCCGTCAGGCCCCAGGGACTTATCTGTCCTAATATTTTCTAACAGCTCCAACACATCCTCTCTCTTGATATCAACATGCTCTAAAACATTAACCTTACCAACACTGTCCTCAGCGTCATCAAGGCCCCTCTCCTTGGTGAATACTGAAGACAATTATTCATTGAGGACCTCATCCACTTCCACAGCTTCCAGGCACATCTTCCCACCTTTATCCCTAATCGGTCCTACCTTTACTCCCGTCATCCTTCTGCTCTTCACATAAGTGAAAAATGCCTTGGGGTTTTCCTTAAACCTACTCGCCAAGGCCTTTTCATGTCCCCTTCTTGCTCTCCTCAGCCCCTTCTTAAGTTCCTTCCTTGCTACCCTATATTCCTCAAGAGCCCTATCTGATCCTTGCTGCCTGAACCTTATGTATGCTGCCTTCTTCCTCCTAACTAGATGTTCCACCTCTCTTGTCAACCACGGTTCCTTCACCCTGCCATTCTTTCCTGCCTCACCGGGACAAATTTATCCCTAACATCCTGCAAGAGATCCCTGAACAATGACCACACCTCCATATTACATTTCCCTTCAAAAATATCATCCCAATTCACACTCGCAAGTTCTAGCCTTATAGCCTCATAATTTGCCCTTCCCCAATTAAATATTTTCCTGTCCTCTTTGCTCCTATCCTTGTCCATGACAATGCTAAAGGTTTGGGAGCGGTGGTCACTGTCCCCCAAATACTCACCCACTGAGATACCTGTCACCTGACCCAGTTCACTACCTAAAGCTAGATCTAATATGGCATTCCCTCTAGTCGGCCTGTCAACATACTGTGACGGGAATCCATCCTGGACACACTTAACAAACTCTGCCCCGTCTAAGCCTTTGGCACTAAGCAGGTGCCAATCAATATTTGGGAAGTTGAAGTCTCCCACGATAACAACCCTGTTATTTTTGCACCTTTCCAAAATCTGCCTCAAGATCTGCTCCACAGTATCCTTGCTGCTACCAGGGGGCCTATAGAATACTCCCAGTAGAGTAACTGCCCCTTACTTGTTCCTAACTTCCATCCATATTGATTCTAGAGAGGATCCTGCTACATTACCCACCCTTTCTGCAGCTGTAATAGTATCCCTGACCAGTAACACCACCCCCTCCTCTTCTCCCCCCCTCCCTATCCCTTTTAAAACACTGAAATCCGGAAATAGTCAGTATCCATTCCTGCCCTGGTGACAGACAAGTCTCTGTAAGAGCCACAATATCATAGTTCTATGTATTATCCAAGCTCTCAGTTCATCACCTTTATTCCTGATGCTTCGTGCATTTAAGTAAATGCACTTTAGCCCGTCCACCTTCCTACTTTTATACCCTATACTCTGCTTCTCCTTCCTCAAAGACTCTCTGTATGTTAGATCTTTGGGATGTGGAAGGAAACTGGAGTCCAGGGTCACAATATTTGGGAAGTTGACTTGGGAAGTTTGGGAAGATCCACATAGTCACAGGGAGAAAGTGTAGACTCCACACAGACAGCATCCGAGATCAGGAATGAACCCAGGTCGCTGGAGCTATGAAGCACTACCTATAGCATCACTGCACGGCCCAAGTTATTTACTTAAATATTCTTTAACTAAACACCTCTCTAAACACCTCCAACCTCTGCACCTCCTTGTCCTCCTGTTTGACAATGTTTCTCTGACCAAAATATTAATTTTTACAGCTTCAGTCTTGCCTCTGCTTGCAGAACAGTCATTTCTTTAATTTTAAAGTGGTAAATATTTACCTGTATTAATGGCAAGCTGTAAATGCAAATTATCGCTGCCTGTGGTTCCATAATCGTATCTCAGCCTCTGAGTGAAAAAGCTCGGTCTGACTTTCTACTTCTCCTTTCTAAAGTTCCAGGTTCTTAACTTAAGGACAATCTTTCTGGATCATTTATGTCAGTACCCTTTGCAGTCCTGAAACTGTCAATATGACCATCTCAGTGCAAATGCAAAATACTGCAGTCGCTTGAAATCTGAATTTGAACAGAAAATTCAGGAAATATTCAGCAGGTCAGTCAGCATCTGTTGGGAGACAACTTAAGTTATCATTTAACGAAATTGTCTTTCATCAAAAATTAGAGAGAGAACAAGTTTTAAGTGGCAGAGAAAGGGGGAAGGGGGAGAAGAGAACTAAAATGGAACATATTTTCTTGGGTGGAGGGCAGGAAAGACTGAATGCTCAACGGGATGATGGAGTTGGGTGAAAATGGGAATTAGTAATTGGTTTATTATTGTCACATGTACCGAGATACAGTGAAAAGCTTTGTTTGCATGCCATCCAGACAGATCATTCCAAACATACTGTAAGTACATCGAGGTAGTACCAAATGAAAAACTATAACACAATGCAGAATGCAGTGTGATAGCTATAGAGAAAGTGCAGTGCAACTAGGCAGCTAAGTGCAAGGGCCATGACAGGGTAGATTGGGAGATCAAGAGTTCATCCTTATTGTACAAGAGGCCTGTTGAAGAGTCTTATAACAGCAGGATAGAAGCTGTCCTTTAGCCTAGTGGCATGAGTTTTCAAGCTTTTGTATCTTTTACCCGATGGGAAGGGGGAAGACGAGAGAACGACCAGGGAGGGAGGTGGTCCTTGATTATGTTGGCTGCTTTCCCGAGGCAACGGGAAGTGTAGCCAGAGTCAATGGATGGGAGGCTGGTTTTTATGATGGTTTGGGCTGTGTTCACGACCCTCTGCAACTTCTTGCGGTCTTGGGCAGACCAGCTGCCATACCAAGCCATGATGCATCCGGATAGGATGCTTCCTGTGGTGCATCTGTAAAACCTGGTGAGGGTCAAAGGGGATATGCCAAATTTCTTTAGCCTTCTGAGGAAGTAGAGGAGCAATAGTGGCACAGCCTAGCGAAGAACAAAAGGTGTGCTTGGGGATGTGTAAATGGGAGGAGATGAATTAACCAGAAGAGATAAAACAAACTGTGAATGCTGGAAATGTAATCTACAAGGCTGGAATGGCCAATCATCCGAAAATATTGAAATCAGAAGGCCACAACATGTCTATTCAGAAGAAGGGGTGCTTTGCCATTGAACTTATGTTGGGCTTGTTGGAAAAATAGAGGAGGCCAAGGCAAGAATGGAATCAGAGTGGTGGTGGGGTGGAGAACTAAAGAATCACCACAACATTGCTTTTCTCCAGAGCACTGCAATCTTTCTTTACAACATTATGACTCGCAAAACTCAGAAGGATCACTACTTTATCCCTGTCATAACATAGAGCATAGAACTATACAACGCAGGAACAGGCAATTCGGCCCACAATGTTGTACCGAACTAATTGAGCTAATGACACTTAATCCCCTCTGCCTGCGCATGGTCCATATCCTTCCATTCTCTGCATATTCATGTGTCTATCTAAGAATCTCTTAAATGCCTCCCTGTTATCTGCCTCCACCACCACCCCAGGCAACGCATTCCAGACACCCACAACTCTCTGTGTAAAAAACATGCCCCGCACATCTCCTTTGAACTTACCCCCTCTCACCTTAAATGCATGCCCTCTGGTATTGGACATTTCAATCCTGGGAGAAAGATACTGGCTGTCTACTCTACCTATGCCTCTCACAACTTAATAGACTCCTATCAGGTCTCCCCTCAGCCTCCACAGCTCCAGAGAAAACAACCTTAGTTTGTCCAA